>NW_022473789.1:0-32136 GCF_009769535.1 Thamnophis elegans | reverse complement strand
AAGGATGCTACACACACACACACAGACTCACACAGATACGCAGACACACACCCACACAGACACACAGACAGACTCACACACACACACAGATAGACACACACCTACATACACACTCACTCTCACACACACCTATACACACGCACCTACACACACACTGACACACACAGATACACAGACACACAACTACACATACCTACACACACAGATATAGACATACGCCTACACACACAGACTCACTCTCACACACACTTATACACATGCACCTACACACACACTGACACACACAGATACACAGACACACAACTACACACTCACTCTCACACACACCTATACATACACCTACACACACACTGACACACACAGATACAGACACACACATACACACACACACACTGACACACAGATACAGACACACACATACACACACACATTCACACTCACACTCAGATACACAGACACACACCTACACATACCTACACACACATTCACATGCACAGATACACACACACACCTACACATACACACCTACACATACACACACACTCACACACAGATAGACACACACCTACACACACACACACACACACACACACAGATACACACCTACACACACACACATACATACACACACAGGTTAGGGGAACACTTCAGGGGTGAAATGCTACCAGTTCTGACCGGTTTGCTTTAAAAAGCTTTAAAAAGTGGGGGGGGGGAGTTTCCATGACAACCAGCTGATCAGCGCCATTGTTGGAAGCTCCCCCCCCCCCCATTTTTTAAAGCATTTTTTTTCCTGCCGGTTTGGGCGAATAGATAGTAAAACAAAATGCTTTTAAAAGTGGGGAAAAAAAACACTTCCAACCATCACAGTGGTTGGAATGGCGCAGTGGTTAAATGCAGCACTGCAGGCTACTGCTAGATCAGCAGGTCAGCGGTTCAAATCTCACCGGCTCAGGGTTGACTCAGCCTTCCATCCTTCCGAGGTGGGTGAAATTAGGACCCGGATTGTTGTTGGGGGCGATATGCTGACTCTGTAAACCGCTTAGAGAGGCCTGAAAGGCCTATGAAGCGGTATATAAGTCTACTGCTATTATATTGAATATCACAGAGATTAGCTGATAGTCATGGAAACTTTTTTCCCCCAGTTTTTAAAGCATTTTTTTTACTACCTATTCGCAGGAACCAGCAAGAAAAAAATGCTTTAAAAAAGAAAAAAAAAAAAAAAAAAGTTGCCCATGCCCACCTGGTCACATGACACCCCTACCAAGCCACGCCCACAGAACCGGTGGCCAAAAAAAAAAAAAAAAAAAGATTTCACCCCTGGGACACTTTCTCTAGTTGAACCAAGCGGGAGTTTGATGGGGAATTCTTCGGAGGTGACACTTTGGCCCCCTTGTTTAAAATTCAGATATTGATCAGGCTACTCCGGCCCTTCCCTCTCTCAAGGGAAGAAGAAATGAAATTAGGGGGAGGGAAAAGGAGGGAGGGGGAGAAAAAGAGAAGGAAGTAAAAGAATAAGGAAAGGAAAGGAGAGAGGGAAGGAAGGAGGGAGGGAGGGAGAGAGGAAGGAGAAAAAGAGAAGGAAGTAAAAGAATAAGGAAAGAGGGAGGGAGAGATGGTGAAAAAGAGAAGGAACGTAAAGAAGAAAAGGAAATAGAAAAGGAAAGGGAGAAAAAGGAAAGGAAGGAAATGGAAGGAAAGCAGAAAAGGAGAAGAAATGGAAAGAGAGAGTAGGGAAGGAAAATGAGAATGACAGAAGGAAAGAGAGAGGGAAGGAAGGAAGGAAGGAAGGAAGGAAGGGAGAGGCTCCATCAATCTGAATCAGTTTCCTTGTCCTCACTCTTCCCCAAGCAGGACCCAGAGCCGACCCCCCACTCTACAGCAGCCTCGCCCACCCCCTGCAGGAGGAGGTAGAGCGGATGCTGGAAGCGCCCACCCCCGGCGGCAAAGACTGGCGCATTCTGGCCCAGCACTTGGGCTACCTGGACGAAACCATCGAGACCATCGGCTGGGGGGAGGCCCCTGCCCACACGCTGCTCTCCGATTGGTCGGCCCAGGAGGGGGCCACGCTGGAGGCCCTGGGCCAGGCCCTGACCGCCATCGAGCGGGGGGACGTGGTGGACCGTCTGAACGCGCCCGTGGAGGTCAGCTCCGTGGTGTGAACAACCCCCCCCCCACCGGCTTCTGTTGCTGCTGGAGATCCAACTCTGATTTTTGTCACTCTGTTGTGGGGTGGGAGGTGTTTGGCTTAAACTTAATAAAACAAAAAAAATAAGATTTTAACAAGCAGGGCACTGGAGGGGGATGAGGAAGGAAGAGGACTTTGGGGTTTGGAAGGAAAAAAGGAAAATTTGGACAAACCATCAGGGAGGGCTGGATGGAAAAAAACTACCACCGGTCCTCCAGTCATGTTCCTTCTCTGGGGCAGCTATTTTGGATTTCCTGGTGGTGCCCTATCCACACCGGTTTCGGTCAAATAGGTCCTTCCAATTGGTCAACCCAAGTTTCTCTCTCTCTCTCTCTTTCTCTTTTTCTATCTAATTTTTCTCTCTCTTTCTTTCTTTCTCTTTCTCCCATTCTTTTTCCCACATTTTTTCTCCTGTTCTCATTTTCATTTTTTTATTCTATCCCTTTTCTCTCTATTCTTTCTTTCATTATTTCTTTCTTTCATTATTTTCCCTTCACTTTCTCTCCCTATTTTTTCATTTTTTCATTCTCTCCCTCTCTTCTCCATATTCTTTCTCTTCCATTCTCATTTTTTTCTTCCTTTCTTTCTTTCTCTCATTCTTTTCCCTTCACTTTCTCCCTATTTTTCATTTTTTTCATTCTCTCCCTCTCTTCTCTCTTTTCTTTCTCTTTCATTCTTTCTCATTCACTGATTTTCTTTTCCCTTCTCTTTCTCTCCTAGTCTTTCTTTCTTCTTCCCCTTTCTTTTTCATTCTTTTATTCTCTCCCTCTTTCATCTTCACATTCCCCCCCCCTCTCTCTTACACAAACACACAGACACAGACACACACACGTCATTCTCTGCCTCACCTTCCTCTTGTCTCTCTCCATGGTGGCCCTTTTGGCTAACCTCATGATGGGGACCCTGATCAGGGCTGACCCCAGATGGGACCGTCATCAGATGCTGGACCCAGGTTGACTCCCAGCAGAACAGGGCTTAACAAACCCAGTTTGTTACCCAAACAAGCTCCCGGATAGCTGGCTGGGCTTGCCCACACAGCTGAGCCCACATTCCTATGAGATGCTGGACCCTCAACCTCCCCCAACCTATTTCCACGGAATCTGAGCCCAGCTGAGATTTAACTTTTGGGGGGGGAATGATCCACAGATGTCCACTTTACAGAGAGGATGGACCTTAATCCACAGGATTGTGGCAAGCCAATAATCATAGTTAGCTGATCAGAGTGGCGGTGACTGCCAACCTTACAAGCCAAGATTAAACTGCAGGTTGTGGATTATCTTGGTTTACCCAGCGGTCCACAATTGTGTTTCTCAGCCACGATGGGTGGATTTCGACTGCCAGACTCAATTTTATGACTGTTGTTAAGTGGGTCGCCGCAGTCCTTAAGTGAATCACCTGCTCATAAAGGAAAGCGTTTTATGCAATGGGTGTTTTTTGCTGGAAAAACTGCAATAAAATGTTGCGAAGTGAGATCCCGTGACCATGGGACGCTGCAACCGGTCGTAAATGTGAGGCAGTTAACCAAATGCGTGAAATGCAATCACAGGGCGGGTTGTCATATGTTGTTGCCTAAAGATGACCACAGAAGCCGAAATGGGTAAAATACAAACAGTCCTCAACTTACGACCACAATTGAACCCAAATATTTCCATGGCTAAGATGGTTGTTAACTGAGTTTTGCCCCAATATTACACATTATTACATTCCTTGCCACAACACAAGTGAATCACTGGAGCTGTTAGTCACACGGTCGTTAAGTGAACCAGGCATCCCCATTGGCTTTGCTCGTCAGAAGGTTGCAAAAGCGGATCACATGACACACACACCCCCCCACAGCGACATGGCGAGGGTCATAAATACGAGTCAGTTGCCAAGTGTCTTGAGTTCTGATCGTGTGACCACAGGGATGCTGCAATGGTCGTTAAGTGTGAAAAGCTGTCCTAAGCTACTTCTTTCAATGCTGTCGTAAGTTCGGTCACCAAAGAAAAGGTTGTAAGTCGAGGACTACTTGAACGAAGTGGTAACTCAGGGGGTCCCCAAACTTGGCGACTTTAAGACTCGTGGACTTCAACTCCCAGAATTCTCCAGCTGGAGAATTCTGGGAGTTGAAGTCCGCGAGTCTTAAAGTCGCCAAGTTTGGGGACCTCTGTGGTAACTTAATGATTCTGCAGTAACTTCAAATGTTTGTTGTGACCAGGTCACAAACCGAGGAACTGCATGCCAAGAGAAGAAAGATGCTGGTATTTTTTTTTTGGGGGGGGGGGTGTTGAATAAAATCAAAATTCCCTTCTGTAAATAACCCTGGAGTTTTGCTGATGTCCCTCTTGAAAGAGAAAAATTGTAAATATGCAAACTTTGGTTGTTTCTACTGTTTAAATAAAGTTTTGATTGTACGTGAGAGGCAGGAGTTCATTATTTGGGGGGGGGGGCAAGGAGGGATTTAAAAGCAGGTCTTGGTGCCTTCCAAATAAATGAAATTATGCCGCGTCCGGACGGATTCTACCAACAGATTAATGGAACTAAACTGGAAATACAAAGTTATTAGCTAAAAACAGATTTTTCTCAACTTGAAATCGTGGCACGACAAAACCGCGGTCCACTAAAGCGCGCCCGATTAAAGCGCATCGCTGACGTCATCAGCAGCGCGACAACAGCGACCACGGAGAAAAAAGGGCGCTTTAAATAGCGCTTTGAAAGCAAGCCGATTCACGTTAAGGTAAGGGTTAGGGTTAGGTTTAGGGTTAGGTTAAGGGTTACGTTAGGTTTAGCGTTAGGTTAAGGGTTAGGGTTAGGTTAAGGGTTAGGGTTAGGTTTAGGGTTAGGTTAAGGGTTACGTTAGGTTTAGCGTTAGGTTAAGGGTTAGGGTTAGGTTAAGGGTTAGGGTTAGGTTTAGGGTTAGGTTAAGGGTTACGTTAGGTTTAGCGTTAGGTTAAGGGTTAGGGTTAGGTTAAGGGTTAGGGTTAGGTTTAGGGTTAGGTTAAGGGTTACGTTAGGTTTAGCGTTAGGTTAAGGGTTAGGGTTAGGTTAAGGGTTAGGTTAAGGGTTAGGTTAAGGGTTAGGTTTAGGGTTAGGTTAAGGGTTAGGGTTAGGTTTAGGGTTAGGTTAAGGGTTACGTTAGGTTTAGCGTTAGGTTAAGGGTTAGGGTTAGGTTAAGGGTTAGGGTTAGGTTTAGGGTTAGGTTAAGGGTTACGTTAGGTTTAGCGTTAGGTTAAGGGTTAGGGTTAGGTTTAGGGTTAGGTTTAGGGTTAGGTTAAGGGTTAGGGTTAGGTTTAGGGTTAGGTTAAGGGTTACGTTAGGTTTAGCGTTAGGTTAAGGGTTAGGGTTAGGTTAAGGGTTAGGGTTAGGTTTAGGTTTAGGTTAAGGGTTACGTTAGGTTTAGCGTTAGGTTAAGGGTTAGGGTTAGGTTAAGGGTTAGGTTAAGGGTTAGGGTTAGGGTTAGGTTAAGGGTTACGTTAGGTTTAGCGTTAGGTTAAGGGTTAGGGTTAGGTTAAGGGTTAGGGTTAGGTTTAGGGTTAGGTTAAGGGTTACGTTAGGTTTAGCGTTAGGTTAAGGGTTAGGGTTAGGTTAAGGGTTAGGTTAAGGGTTAGGTTAAGGGTTAGGGTTAGGGTTAGGTTAAGGGTTACGTTAGGTTTAGCGTTAGGTTAAGGGTTAGGGTTAGGTTAAGGGTTAGGTTAAGGGTTAGGTTAAGGGTTAGGTTAAGGGTTAGGTTAAGGGTTAGGTTTAGGGTTAGGTTAAGGGTTAGGTTTAGGGTTAGGTTAAGGGTTACGTTAGGTTTAGCGTTTGGTTAAGGGTTAGGGTTAGGTTAAGGGTTAGGTTAAGGGTTAGGTTAAGGGTTAGGTTAAGGGTTAGGTTTAGGGTTAGGTTAAGGGTTAGGGTTAGGTTTAGGGTTAGGTTAAGGGTTACGTTAGGTTTAGCGTTAGGTTAAGGGTTAGGGTTAGGTTAAGGGTTAGGTTAAGGGTTAGGTTAAGGGTTAGGTTAAGGGTTAGGGTTAGGTTTAGGGTTAGGTTTAGGGTTAGGTTTAGGGGGGTTAGGTTTAGGGGTTAATTTTAGCTTTAACGCTCACAGCGTGCTTTTTTCGTCGCGCTGTGATGACGTCAGGTACGCGGTTTCGTTGAGCGCGCTTTAGTCGAACGCGGTTTTGTGGTGGAACCCTTGAAATGGGGCATCTGATGAGGAACAACTTTTTCCTTGTAATTTAAGGGCAGCTGAGCACGGAGGAATTGGCAGATTAATCTTTTCATGCGTTTCCTTACCTGTTTCCCTTTTCAGTTGCACCATGTTTCCCTAATTTCAACTTCTACATATATTGATAATACTAGGTTTTGAAAAAAGGCTGCTGTAGCAAACCTAACCCTACAGGCTGGCATCAATGAATAACCAGTATGTTTCTTTCCAAAACTTAGGCTGGGCGATATGTTAAATTGGGCTCGGATTTTACGGTAGAGGCATATTTACACAGCACATCTGGCTTCTCACCATATGCATCACCTCTGAGCTCTGCCTGTCATTCACTATCTGACAGGCAATTAGGGGACTGCAATGAAGATTTTCAATACTAAACTTGCCACTTGGCATATAGACAGCAAATTCTAATGGGACCTATTAGAGTCGGAAGGGACCTTGGAGGTCTTCTAGTCCAACCCCCTGCCTAGGCAGGAAACCCTATATCGTTTCAGACAAATGGCTATCCAACATCTTCTTTAAAACTTCCAATGTTGGAGCATTTATAACTTCTGGAGGCAATTTCTGTTCCACTGATTAATTGTTCTCACTGTCAGGAAATTTCTCCTCGGTTCTAAGTTGCTTCTCTCCTTCATTAGTTTCCACCCATTGCTTCTTGTCCTGCCCTCAGGGGCCTTGGAGAATAGCTTGACCCCCTAATCTTCTTTGTGGCAACCCCCGAGATATTGGAAGACTCCTATCATGTCTTCCCTAGTCCTTCTTTTCATTAAACTAGACATATCCAGTTCCTGCAACTAAATAAATATTTATTTCGAATAGAATAACAGTTGGAAGGGACCTTGGAGGTCTTCTAGTCCAACCCCCTGCCTAGGCAGGAAACTATATCGTTTCAGACAAATGGCTATTCAACATCTTCTTTAAAACTTCCAATGTTGGAGCATTTATAACTTCTGGAGGCAACTTCTGTTCCACTGATTAATTGTTCTAACTGTCAAGAAATTCCTCCTCAGTTCTAAGTTGCTTCTCTCCTGGATTAGTTTCCACCCATTGCTTCTTGTTCTACATTCAGGTGCCCTGGAGAATAGTTTGACTCCCTCTTCTTTGTGGCAACCCTTGAGATATTCAAAGACTGCTGTCATGTCTCCCTTAGTCCTTCTTTTCATTAAACTGGACATGCCCAGTTCCTGCAACCGTTCCTCATATGTTTTAATCTCCAGTCCCCAATATCACGTTCATATTAGGTGAACATGAAACAGCAATAATGCCAATGGAACTGTAGTAGTGCCAGAATCTACGGAGGGAGGATCGGAAGTGCCACTTGGGAAGCCTTCTGCTTTCCTGGCACTGACCACTAGGGAACGTCTAAAGGTCAAGCCAACAGCAGCAGCAGCAGAAGTAGGAGGTGGAGGACCTGTCTGGGTAGAGGGCTTCCATTCCCCACCCCCCTTGTGGCGAGATCAGTTCCCAGGACTCTCCAGCCAGGCAGTTTCTGTCTTGTGTGTTTGTGTGTTTCCCGAAGGTTGCTAGAAGAAGTGAGTGGCACACACTGAATGCACACGGAGGGAGGGAGCATAGAAAAGTGAAGGGAGGGAGGGAGGGAGGGAGGAGGAAAAAAAAGGAGGGGAGGGAAAAAAAGGAAGGACGGGCAAAGGAAGGAAAGCAGGAAAGAAAAAGAAAAAGAGGAAAAATAAAGAAAAGGGAAGATTGAGGGAAAGAAGGAAAAGAAAGAGAAGGGAATAAAGTATGGGAGGGAGGAAAAGAGCAGGGGAAGAAAACGAAAGGGAAGGGTGGAAGAGTGAGGGGAAGGAGGGGACTTCTTCCAATGGCCAGAGTAAAGTTTGGGCTCAGTGGTGGTCATAAGTCGAGGACTGCCTAAGTGTTAAGATAATGTGACAAGGTTGACATCAACATTCAATTCTTCTGGTTGATCAAACTGGGTGGAAGAAATAACTTTTTTTGCTGGAACATTTCCAAATTTGAGAGTTGACAGAATTGCTGGAACTGCGTATGGCCAGAGGAGGCCAAGAGGGAGCCCAGGATTATGCCATGGAAGCTCCGATCTGCTTAGATAGATAACAGGCACAACTTGCCGGAATTTGTGGCTGCAATCGGACGCGAACTGCTTTTCGGTTTGATTTCTGGCGAGGCAGAAGAGCTGAGAGGTGAGGCAGATGCCAACTGGGCTGTTCAAAAAAAATTAAAACTGCTAAACTGAGCTCTCTGGGAGGCTTCCCAGTATTTTCCAGATGTTGCACAGATGTTAATTTATCTTTCCCTCCTTCCCTCTCCTCCCTTCTGTTGCTTCCCTCCCTCCCTCCCCTTCCTTCCTTTTTCTCCCTCCCTGCTCCTTCATCCCACAATACCTTCTTCCCTCCCTTCCTTTTTTCTTTGTCTTTCTTCTCCCCTCCCTGCCCCAGTCCCACAATCCCTTCTTTCCTTCCTTCTTTTCCTTCCTCCCTCTCTTTTCTCCGTCCCTGCTCCTTCATCCCACAATAACTTCTTCCCTCCCTTCCTTTTCTTTCTTTTGTCTTCCTTCTCCCCTCCCTCCCTCAGTACAATCCCTTCTTTACCTCTTTTCCTCCTTCCCTCCCTTCTTGCAACTATCCCAGGTGGCTTCAGATAAGTGGGTGGGTGGGGGTGGGGGGGAGAGAGAGAGATTCACTTTACAACCATAGTGACCCACTTAACAGCCATGCAAAAAAGGTCATAAAATCAGGTACAGCTCTCTTAACCTCCTTGTTTAGTAGTCCGCACTAGCTTTTTTTTTTTTTTTTTTAAAGGTTTGCAACAGGGTGCTAACAGGAGTTCTTCTGGGAAGAAGGGCCTCCAGAGTTACTCCAAGGACGGGCACGATGCCACCTGAGGGGATGTTTGCAAGGGAGGCATCCTGCAGCCCTGGACAAAGGGATATTTGGATGCCAACAACGTCCTTCCTGAAGTGCTTTTAATTGCCCTGTGAAAACACAATCATGTTTTTTGGGGCTGAGCTGGCACTTCCCTGATAACCTCAAGGGGAAATCCAGATTGTGTGGCAATGGCTATCAGGGCCGGCTGGTACCTCCTGGCGTGGTGCAGACGTCTCCTTCCTGGGGTGCTGGACGTGGCCTTGAGCTTCAAAGAGGGGAACAGCCGGAGTAGCATCTGTTGTTGATGCAAGCCAGCTGGGAAGGAGATAGGGGAGAGGAGGAGGAAGAGGAGGAGGAAGATTGTGGGGTCCTTGGTGCTTTCTGAGCAGGGAGGTTTCCTTCCATATGTTCGTGACCTAACTAGGGAACATCATCAGGGCTAGAAGGGAGGGGTTGCGAGGAGAAGAAATTGAAGGAGGAGAAGGGAGGAAGAAGGAAGGAGGAGAAAAAGGAGGAGGAAGAGAAGAAGAAGAGGAAGAAGAAGAAGGAGAAGAAGAAAGGAGGTTGAGAAAGATGAGGAAGAGGAGAGAGAGCAGAGGAGGAGAAAGGAGGAAACATTGCATCACTGGGAAGCTTCCTTTTAATAAGTATAATCTTTATTGTCATTGTACTTAAATACAAGGAAATTGGTTGACCAGCTGATTAATGGCATGAGTGCTACACAGGAGTAAGGGGAAGGTTGAAAGCTATTTGGGCGAGTGGAGCACTCAGCAGTTTCCTGAAGCAATGTGGCACCCCCACCCACCCACCCACCCACCCACCCAGGGACGAAGGGATCCCCTGGGCACTTGACCAGTAAAACCTTCAGAATAATTTCCCATCCACCATGATCGGCTGGGGAGTACTGGGAACTGAAGTCCAGACGTCTCCCGGCTGCAGAGATGAAAGCAAAGCCGCTCTGGGGTCGCATTGTGAGCTTCCACCCTCAAAGGGGCAGGAAGTGCTGACATCATCGTTCCTGGCCAAAGAGGGTCCCGAATCAGCTGGGGAGTGGGGCAGGGAAACGATTCTCTGTCCTTCCGCTTGCTGATGGTGACCTCCAGTCCCTCGCTGTCCCTGAGGTTATCCCCTCGGAGGGAGTGGGGTGCAAGGCCATTCCCGGACAAGGCAGTTAATCAGCTGGGAACCATGGGCGCCAGATTGCAGAAGTCAGCTCTCTGCCTAAGGCTTTCCTAGGAAAGAGCCTCATTCAAGGCAACACAACTCTGCCACCTGCAGGCCGTGCTGGGCATTGCATGCAGGCCAGCCCAGGCTGCAGGTCCACTTATGGCCACAAGGGGCCCCATCATTTCCATTGAAGATGGTTGTTACAAGGGAATTTTGCCACGTTTTACAACCTTTCTTATCTATCACGGTTGCTAAGTGAATCATTACAACTGTTAAAAGTTATTAGTCGGAAGATTGCCAAAGTAGATCACATGACACCAGGGCCTAGGACCTTTTTTCACATTTACGCCCCCTCCTGGTCACGTGATTCAGACACTTGGCAACTGACTCGTTTTTACGACGGTTGCGATGTCCCAGGGTCACATGATCCCCTTTTGTGATCTTCTGATGAGCAAAATCCATTGGGGAGCTGTGTTCACTTAACGACCATGTTCCCAGCTGAACAACTGCGGGGATTCACTTAACAATGGTGAAAAGAAAGATCATAAAATGGGGCAAAGTTCGCTTAACAATTGTCTCACTTAGCAGCAGCAATTTGGGGCTGCAGTGCTGTCGTAAGTCGAGGACTACCTGCAATTACATGCAACTCCATCCACATTGAAGGATCAAAGGTCGTTAGAGGGAGGAACTAGAAAGAGTCTTGACTTACGACGGAACGGAGCTGCCCATCACGGTTGTTAAGTCGTGACAATCACCAATGGCATCAAACACGTGACTGACTTCATTTTACAAATTTTGCGTCGGACGTTAAGCGAACTCCTTTTTTGAAACAAGGCCTACGAATGTAGTTTTGCCTACAAATGGAAGTAGCAATAGCAATAGCAATAGCAGTTAGACTTATATACCGCTTCATAGGGCTTCCAGCCCTCTCTAAGCGGTTTACAGAGTCAGCATATCACCCCCAACAACAATCCGGGTCCTCATTTTACCCACCTCGGAAGGATGGAAGGCTGAGTCAACCCTGAGCCGGTGAGATTTGAACAGCCAAACTGCAGAACTGCAGTCAGCTGAAGTAGCCTGCAGTGCTGCATTTAACCACTGTGCCACCTCGGTAAATGCCAGATTTGGCAAAACTGTCGTAAAACAGGAGCTGTGTCGCTGAGTGCCAAATGTGTGTTCCCTTGACCATCGTAAGTTCGAATCCAGGGGACGGGTACCCTCCAGGTAATGTCATAACTTTTAATGGTTGCTGGGCAACTGCTCACAAGTCGAGGACTGCCTGCAGAGCCTTCTCTTTCCCTACTTTTGTTTCAACTTTATTTATTTATAAAATCTTTGGGCCGCCCATCTTACCTGAGGGGCTACTCAACTCCCCAAGACGGGGGGAACAAAAATTCCATTTTTTTCCACATTCCTTCATTACCATTTTCTTTAATTTTTTAATTTTTTTTTTCGTTTTACATAAAAACTTCCGTAAAAATTGGAGAAAGTAAAATGATTTCAAAGCAGTAAAATCAATCTTATCAACAGACAGCAAGGCCTGCCCCAAACATAGAGCTTGGCCTCTTTGCAAATATTTACATGATAACAGATGAAACCTTTGCAGAGAACAATGGGGAAAAAAACAAAAAAACAAAGAAAAAAAAACTGGGGGGGGGGGGGAGGAACCCAAAAATGGAAGAAAAATAAAATAAACAACCCCTCCTCTCTTTTTTTTTTCCTTTTTTTGTTTTTTTCCAAAACTATTCTTACAAAGTGTTCCCATGATATCAACAGGTGTTGGGCTGCAAAAAGGAGGCCGGGCCAACCAAAAAGAGGGGGGGGGGGAAATAATTCAATATATTCACATAAGAATATTATACAGATCTCGGTGGGTGGGTGGGGAGAGGGGGAAGGACTCACACGTTGTGTTGCACACATGGGAAGCACCGCCCGGTGGTCAGTTTTGGGGTTCTGCTTGCAAAGTGAGGTGCTTGTGACCAAGAGGTGGTTGTGTAAACACATTTGCGCACCCCCCGTTTCTGCCACGTTCCGCCTCCGAATCCGGCTGGGGAAAGGAGGCGTTTCCAGGGCCAAAGAAATCTGTGTTTTGTGTATTCACACCCACAACGGTGGAAACTCTGCCCAGGAGAAGGCAGAGGGTCAAGTCCCAAAAAAACCTCACATATATATCTATATATATATATATATCTATATATATATATACGCATATACCCTCCTACTCCATGTCGGTGTCTTCTTTGGGTTTGTACACGGAGCCGAATTTCTGCATGTATTTCTTGATGTATTCCTTCGTTTTGTGTTTGACGTTCTCGTTGCATTCCAGGTCCTCAGGGGTCTTGCAGTATTTCAGCTCCTTGTTCATCACACCGTGAGTGAGCTGCGAGGAGTTTGGGGGGGGGGGGGGGAAGAGAAGAGACCCACAGAGTGTATTATATTTGTGGCTCAACTCTGGAGTCCTGGATGCTCTCTGAGCTGAGACGTTTGGTGACACAAGTAGACAACCTCAGTGCTAGAAGGGAGGGTGGGACTGGGGAGAGGAAGAGAAAGTTCTCTCTACTCCTCTTCTCCTATTTCCTCCCTCCCTCCTTCCACATTTCCTCCCCTCCCTCAGCCTTGGTTCCTTCCACACTAGGGATTCTTTGCCCCACCCACCCCCTAATTTTGCAGGCAGGATTTGGATCCCCCGCCCCCTGTGAGCGTAGTGAGGCAGATGCATCTTCCTGGCAGGTGAGCCACTGAGATGCGCCTCCAAGCTTCTGCTTAGGTTGCTCATCGCAAGCACAGGGTTCTACCAATGTCACAAGGAAGAAAAGAAAGAAGAGAGAAAGAGGGAGGCAAGGAGGGAGAGGAAGGAAGGAAGGAAAGAAGGAAAGAAAGAGAAGAAAAAAGAGAAAGAAAGAGGGAGGGAGGGAGAAAGGAAAGAAGAAAGAGGGAGAAAGGAAGGAAAGAGAAAGAGAGAAAGAGAGAGAGAAAGAAAGAAAGAAAGAAAGAAAGAGAGAGAGAGAGAAAGAAAGAAAGAAAGAAAGAAAGAAAGAAAGAAAAACCAGGGCTTGGGGATTCTGACTCCCGTCGGCCAGATATATCACCTGGCAGGGACCACTAGGCCTGCTTGCCTTGGAGGCATCCAATGTGACTGCTCACCTTTCGTGCCAGGTGCTTGAAATCTTCCGTTGTGGTGATGCGCCCCACTTTGCAATCAGGTTTGCGATAGGGGTTCAGGCATTGCACAATAAACTGCGACATCTGGGGGGGGGGAGGATAAAGAAAGGCAATGTGAAAATATACAGGCAGTCCTCGAGTTTATGACCGCCATAGAGCCCAAAATTTATTTCGCCAAGTGAATCCTTTGTTTTTGTCCCATTTTACCACCTTGCTTGCTAGAGTTGTAAAGTGAACCCCTGCAGTTGAGTTAGTCACATGGCGAGTTCTAGTCCCGCCTTGAGCATGGAAGCCAGCCCACCTCACAGGGTGGTGGTTGTGGGGAAAATTGGAGGAGGGGGGCGCATTAGGTCCCTTCACCACCTTCAGTTATTGATAGAATTACTAACAAAACAAATCAATAAACAAAAAACAAAACAAAAAACAAAATATTGAAAATAAAATTGTAAATGAAAACAAACTCACCTCTTTACGGAATACTTCTTTGCTCTTCTTAGCCAGTTCGCTGGAAGTATCTGCTTCAGCAGTTTTGGGCTTTTTGGAAGACTAGAAAAAGACCAACAGAAACAGAGAATTATTATAGGGACAAAAATGTTATATTTTGCAAGTAAGGAAAGGATTTCTTTTCCTCCAGAGGAAAAGGCAACTGAGCTTTGCTTTGGAAATTAATTAATTTAATTTACTGTATTTTTCGGAATGTAAGACGCATCTTTTTCCACCTAAAAGAGGGTGGAAATTTGGGTGCGTCTTATACTCTGAATGTAGCTTTTTGAAAACTTTTTTTTAGCCCTAATGAAGTGTGGAAGATCATCGTTAAGCACCTTATTAGCGATGAAAAAAAGCTTCATTTCTGGGTTCATTCCAGCTGGGAGAAGCTAACTAAGATTTGAAGACTGCCTTAAGAGACATTTCTTATGTCCAGTTTCTATTCTTTTGGGGATAATCCCCTTTAAGGGCAAGGCAGAGATTTTTCCTATCTGAAGCTATCTGAGTTTTCTCAATGGTTTTCTTCAGGCAAGCGCTGGGCTGGTTTGTTGATTTAGCTTTGATACATTTGAAGAGGTGTGAATTGTTTTTGGCTGTTACGGCATTGTTTATTCTTTAATTTGCATTTTCCATTTTTTTCTGCGTCTGGTAACAACAACTACTTCAGAGGAAGTGTAAAAAAACAAAGCATAAGGGCAAATTCAGAGCCACGGAATATTATATTTGCTGTTCAACTGTGGGGGGGTCCTGGTTGCTCTCTGAGCTGAGACGTTTCGTGACCCAACTAGGTATCATCTTCAGTGCTGGAAGGGGAGTTGGGGGGGGGGGATTTTGAGGAGGAAGAGGAAGTTCTGATAATCAGATGGCTGAAGTTCAATGACTAGCAGTTGCTGTCCAACCATAGCATCTAAGACCGGTGAATTTCAATTCCCAGAATTACACCCCCCCTCCCCAACCTTACTGGGCTGGAGAATTCTGGGAGTTGAAGCCCACCAGCCTTAAAGCTGCTGAAATTGGAGACCCATGGTTTAGAGATTACCTTTCAGGATTTATCTGAGAAGTTCTGTAATTGTGTTTTCTCTATGAGGACATTACTGATAATCCTCAGCTTACGATGGGGCTGCTTAACGGCCGCTCAAAGTTATGGCAAAACCTCTGAAGACCTATTTATGACTCATTATTTTTCAACACAAACAACCACAATGACTGTTATTTTGAGTGCTTAGCAACCAACTCACCTTGACGGGCAGTTTGCAGTGGTGCTGCTGTCACACGCAAACTGTGATTTGCGCCTTTTTGGGCCAGTATCCCAAAAATGCCCGTTGGGAAAAACGGATTTGCTTAATGAATGCAGACTCTGCTTAGCGACGGCAGCGTTTCGCTGAACGAGCACTTCATTTGCTTAACATCCGTCATAAAAACCCATTGTAATTTAGAATGTGTTCAGAGGATGCCTTGATTTATAATGGCAACACAGCCGGAATCTCTTCTTGAATTTATAACCAGGCTAACTACCGAGTTATAACTCAGGTGGTTATATTACCTGAATACCTAGCTATGGAATGCACAGAGATGCTACCACTACAGGGTAGTCCTCGACTTATGACTGTAATGGAGTCTCCCCATTATGATCGTAGGTCCCAATGGTCATATAAAAATAGGTCAGTCACATAGCAATCCAATTTTCTGACTTTCTTGTGGTGGAACCCACTAAGGGTACAATTGTGGCAGAAACCGGAAGTAAGTAACTGTTAGTTTTTTGGGGAAAAACTGTCATAAGACATGGGTCCCCACAATTGCAGAACGAGTGGGGAAGGCCCCAGAATTGGGTTTGTTAATACCTTTTGGGGGGACATCCATCGTAAACCTTACTATCTGTAACTTATCAGACAACGTATTTCCTGCGTAATTATTATTTTTTTAAAATATAATTACTACAGGTATTTTAATTTATTAATATAAAACAATGCATGTTTTATACAATACAAAACAATAAGTGTGTTAATAAAAGAATCTCCATCATCTGCAGCGTCTCCAGAACCTGGGTCATGGGTTTCCTATTCCGGGTCCATTGCGCATTTGAACGGTTGCTAAGCATTTGGGCCGTAACTTGAGTAGGACTTGGGTTAGACTAGGCCTATCAGGGGGAGCTTCTCTCTGACTCACTTTCATGGGGTTTTCGTCATACGTCGGTGTTCCAAGATCCATTTCGGCTTCGTGCTCCAGGCTGGCGTCATCTTCCGGGCTGTCCCAGTTGGGCGGGTCCCATTGGGTTTGCCTGCACAAACAGGGTTGTCAGTCCTGGACACACACACCAACTCCCCCCCCCAAACCCCCCCCCCAACCCCCCCCCCCCAATGCTGGCTGGGTTTTTCAGGAACAGGCCCTGCCTTACCTGGTGACCACGTGGTAGTAGTAAATCTTGCCCTCCGGATCGCGGGCTGTCTTCCAGTTGGGGGGCAGGACGATGGTTTTGGGCTTGGGAGGAGATGGAGGAGGAAGGTCTAAGAGGTTGTTGGCCACCACCAACTCTGGCTGAAAGGGGGGTGGGGGAGGGAAGGAAAAAGAAAGGAAGGAAGGAAGGAAGGAAGGGGGAGAAAGGAGAGAGACAGAAAGAAAACAAGCAAAAGGAAAGAGAGAGAGAGAGAGAAGGAGGGAGAGGAAAGGTAAAAAAAGGAGAAGGGAAGAGAGAAAAGAGAAAGGGAAGGGGAGAAGAAAAGGAAAAAAGGGAAGAGAAAAAGAAGGGAAGGGAAGAGAAGGGATGGGAAGAGAAGAGAACAGAAAAAGAAGGAAAAGAAAGGGAAGAGAAAGAGAAGGGAAGGGAAGTCAATCTTCAAAGCATCTTCAAAAACTTCAGTATTTCTAGCCTGTTTTTTATGCTTAAAAAGGACAGGATTCTTTTTAGGAATATTTCCCCCACTGGGAAGAGTAACCTGGAACACTTGCTATTAAGGGAGCGTTTTCAACCTTGGACCCTTGAAGATGTGTGGCCGGCTGCGGAATTTCACACATCCTCAAGCAGTTCAGAAATGCCATTGTAAAAGGGTCCTCGTTTAACAACTACCCATTCAGCGCCCGTTTGAACTTATAACGGAGCTGAATAAATACTACTTAACAACCCGACTCCATACTTGCAGCCACCACAGCGTCTCCAGGGCCACTTGTGACATTTCCTGCTGGTTTCCAATGAGCAAAATCAATGGGGAAGCCAGCAGGAAATCAGAACTCCCTGTTGCGTGAGGTCCTCATTTAACAGCCCAAAGTCCTTGCTTAACAACAGCAACTGAGAAGGGTGAAAGTATCCTCCCTAAGTAGTGGGCTCACATGGTTTTTCAACTTATGAACGAAGCAATTTCCAGGCCCAATTACCGCCGTTAAACGAGGACCACTCGTACTAGAGAGTCAGCATGTCTTGACAGTACCGTGACACGAAATGAACAAGCTTTCTCCCATCTCTACCTGTTGGATCGGTGGGGGCTGTCCAGTTGTGACAATAGTGGCGACCGCGGTTGTGGGTTGAACCACGACACTCGGAGGATGGGTGGTGTAAATCTGTTGTCCTTGGATGTACTGAAGACTTGGCTGGGCGTAACTCTACAACAAAAACGGAAGAGCCATTTCCAAGGATTGTCCTCAACTTATAGAACTTACATTGTATGAATCGTTCTCAACTTATAGAAGTTCATTTAGTGACCGTTCAGAGTTACAACGGCACTGAAAAAAGCAACTCATGATTGTTTTTCACACTTATGACTGTTGCAGCATCTCCAAATTCAGACGCTTGTCAAGCTGACCCATATTTATGACACTCGCAGTGTCCCGGGGGGTTGTGTGATCCCCTTTTGTGACCGCCTGCCAAGCAGTCAATAGGGTAAGGTGGATTTTCTTAACAACTTAATGGCAGTGACTCGTTTAACAACAGTGGCCAAAAAAAGGATATAAAATTGGGCATGACTCTCTGAATACCCCGGCTTGCTTAGCGATGGAAATTCTGGACCAAATTGTGGTCATAAGTTGAGAACTATCCACAGAGGGTCTCAACAAGCTTTGGGCAGTCCCGTTTTGAGCACCTGCCCCAAAAGACCACCCTGGCGGAAGGCCAATTCTGCCGCAACTTCACCTTGGCGAGATTACCTGCACGATCGGCGGTGTGGTTTGAGAATAAGGTGAGGTGACTCCGTAGACGGTGGGGCAGGCCTGTCCTTGGTAATAGATGGTGGGCTGAGACTGGGCCGAGGAGTAGGGGGGTTGCACTGCCACAGTGGTCTGGCTGGAGTCCCAGACGCCGTAGCTTTGTCCCTGGACCGGACCAGGCGCCGCCACAGGCAAGACGGCCACGCCGGGCTCCTGGTGGACCATGGGGTCACTGGGGGCCACATACTGGGGTGTGGACACCTCTAGGGGGGCTCCCACGTGCTGGACCACCGGCACAGGCTGCGAAGTGGCCAGGCTGGGCTCCATGGTGTGGCCCACCAGAGCCTGGGAGGGCTCGTAGGAGGCTGGCGAGCACATCGACTCCATGCTGGGGGTGGGAAGGAGCACCTTGCCAGCGTTAGGGTTGCTGGGGTCCACGTAGGCCTGCATGGGGTAGCCCGGGGGGTACCCCATGAACGGGGGGTGGGAGGCCCCGTAGCCCAGGGAGTCGTACGGCAGGGGAGACGCCATGCCCAGGTTCTGCAGCTGCTGCTGCTGCTTCTGTGCCTCACGCTGAGCAACCTCCTGCTCAAAGAGCTTCCGCCGTTCTTCGGTCGAGAGTTTGCTGCGGTCCTTCAGCCGAACCTTCTTCTTCGAACTCGTGGCCAGGGTGTCATAGCTGCGGAGGGAGGGAGGGGGGGGGGAGAGAAAATGGGGCTGAGTGCGAGATGGCCGCGTGCAGCGAATCAGGTGGGACTAGAACTCCCCAGTGTCTAGCCAGCAGCATATCCACAAGAACAAACCACCCTGTTAAAAAATTTAATCGCCTTGGACTCCGAGGCACCACAATTCAGGTAAGTCCTCAGCTTGAAACCGTTTGTTGAGGGACCATTTGAAGTTACAACGGCAGTGAAAAAAGCGACTTATCGTTTTTCACACTTATGACCATTGCAGCCTCCCCATGGTCACATGATCAAAATTCAGACCCTTGGCAGCTGACTCGTATTTATCACTTTTGCAATGTCCTGGTGTGTGTGTGTGTGTGTGTGTGTGTGTGTGTGTGTGTGTGTCTTTCTGACGGGCAAAGTCAACGGAAAGCCAGATTCACTTAACGGCCATGTTGCTATTTTAACAACCAGTCAGCCATTTAACAACAGGCAGTGCTCTAATTATGATCATAATGGAGACCATAACCATCGTTGAGCGAGGCTGTCGCGTGCATACCTCGCTTAATAACTGCAAAGTGGCTGTCCGTTGCAGTCATTAAGCAAGGCGCCCACGTGAGTCGTAACTTTGAGCATTGGCTGCCAAGCCCCTTCATTCAGTGTGGTCACAATTTCCGCCGCTGAACGGAGGGTCGTAAGTCAAGGACTACCTGAAAGTGTTAACGTAAAAGTGGGCTGAACCCTTCCCAACTTGCCGGTCCTCCGGTCGCTTGGTGCCTCGCTCATAGGCCGAAGGGGGGGACAAGGACTCCCTCCGTTTCTTCTTCTCTTTGTTCTGCCTCTCGGGGTCCCGTTCTCTGCTCTGGTTTTTGGGGGTGGCAGGGGTGTCTCGGCCCACCGCCTCTCTTCCGTGATCTGGTAGCAGGAAAAACAAAGTTGGTTTACAGGAGGGACATTTCATTAACTACCAGGCCGGATCTAACCAGAATTGGGAAGCGAGGTGGGAAAAAACAAAGGGAAAATTAATCAAAGTGGCCAATCTGCAGAATTGCCTTGTGGGGAGATGGGTGGCAAAATAAACAAACACACAAGCAAACAAACAAGTAAATGGATAGTTCAGAGTAGCAATAAACAACAGGACTGTTAGTGTTTAGAAACACTAATTTCCCTCTCTCCTTTATTTATTTATTTCTAACTGCCTGCCTGCCTGTCCTGACCTAGGATTTTCCAGCAGCACGAAGCTCGTCCCAATAAACCCCTTTTATTTAATGTACAGTAAATTCCCCTCCAGCAAAGTCTTTCAAGATAGGTCACAATTACCGACCTTTATCAGGCTTGGAGAGTGGACAGGCCAATAATGCCCCAATACTTGGCAGGAATGAACGATCTATCATCTATCTATCTATCTATCTATCTATCTATCTATCTATCTATCTATCTATCTATCTATCTATCTATCATCTATCTATCTATCTATCTATCTATCTATCTATCTATCTATCTATCTATCTATCTATCTATATCTCTCTGTATCTCTCTGTATCTATCTGTATCTATCTACCTATCTCTCTCTCTCTCTCTCTCTGTATCTATCTATCTATCTATCTATCTATCTATCTATCTATCTATCTATCTATCTATCTATGCATGCATAATCTACCTACCCATAGATAACTATCTGTCTGTCTATCCATCCATCCATATTTATCTACCCATCCATTATCTACTTACCTACCTACCTACCTACCTACCTACCTACCTACCTACCTACCTACATCCATCCATCAATAATCTACCTACCCATAGATATCTGTCTACCTGTCTCTCTGTCTGTCCATCCATCCATCCATCAATAATCTACCTAACCATAGATATCTGTCTACCTGTCTCTCTGTCTGTCCATCCATCCATCCATCCATCCATAATCTACCTACCCATAGATATCTGTCTACCTGTCTCTCTGTCTGTCCATCCATCCATCCATCCATCCATCCATCCATCCATCCATCCATATCTACCTACCCATCCATTATCTATTTACCTACCTATATCCATCCATGTATAATCTACCTATCCATAGATATGTCTACCTGTCTATCCACCCATCCATATCTACCTACCCATCCATTATCTACTTCCCTACCTAGGTACCTATATCCATCCGTCCACCCACCCATCCATCATCTACCTACCCATCCATTATGTATTTATTTATCTACCTATCCATCCATCCATCCATATACAATTTACCTACCCATAGATATCCATCCATCCATCTCTACCTACCCACCCATAATCTACTTCCCTACTTAGCTACCTATATCCATCCATCCATATATAATCTACCTACCCATAGATATCTGTCTGTCCATCCATCCATCCATATCTACCTATCCATCCATTATCTACTTCCCTACCTAGCTACCTATATCCATCCATCCATATATAATCTAACTATCCATAGATACGTCTATCCATCCATATCTACCTACCCTTCCATCCATCCATCCATCCATCCATCCATCCATCCATCCATCCATAATCTACCTACCCATAGATATCTATCTGCCTGTCTATCCACCCATCCATATCTATCTACCCATCCGTTATCAACTTACCTACGCACCTACCAATATTCATCCATTCATCCATCCACCCATAATCTACCTAACCATAGATATCTATCTGTCCGTCTGTCCATCCATCCATCCATCCATCCATCCATCCATCCATCCATCCTAATCAATCAGTCAATCTGAGGCCCATTCTCCTCCTCTTCCACAATGATCCCAATATGTCTTCCAGCCCTGGATAAATTAGCGCTTCACCATCTTGGCTGCTTGAGGATGGGTGGATTGAAATACCCAGGATTATGGGAGTTGAAGTCCATCCATCTTAAAGCTGCCAAGGTTAAGAAACATTGCTCCGGAAGTCATCAAAAAGGGCCGTTTTTGCATACGTACCACTGCTCTCCTTCTCCACTTGACTCTTCTTGGGGATTCGGTAAACCTCCTACAATGAAAAACACCAAAGGCTAAGTAAAGATCAGCCAAGGCACATTCAAGCCATCAATTATTATTGACATGATATAATAGAACATGTAATATGTGAAATATGAAATGTAATATAGTATTATAATGTAATACTAATAATAATAATAAAATTATATTATAATATGTAAAGTAAATAATGCAAGATCATGTCATAGTACAATATCATATAATGCAATGTAACATAACGTAACATATAATAAAAATAACAAAAATCAACACATGAAATTATTATACAAATTCAGAAAGAATGAAATTGTTCTACATGCAACCTTTGCCAAAGTCAAAAATACTGTATTCATCACCACAAATTTCAAAATCTAAGCTTGTTCCTAATTCTTCCTAGTTCATTTTTCATCAACCTGGGGCCCACCAGAGATCATGAAGCCCACCCGCCATCATCCAAAGCAGATGTGCCATGCTGGCTAAAGGCCATGGAAGTTCTACCTCACATACAGGGTATATTTATGAGCTAGCATGGATAAGAAAACCGTGATTTGAATTAAGCTTAGAAGTCATGAATTAAATCCCAGGTATGAGAGGAGAAACATCACCCATACTTGTGGGCCCTGTCTGTTAAGGAGGTCTACCTGGGGGGACCCAGAAGAAGGGCCTTTTCCGTGGTAGCTCCCTCTGTTATTTGAAAGACCCTCTTTTTCCAGTCCCATCCATAAGTCTATTGAGATTCTGAATCACGGCTGTCCCAAAGGTGTTTTTTCAGGAGGCAAATGAACTTTTCTTGGGTTTTTTTTTTGCTCTGAAGACGTTTCGTCTTTAATCCAAGAATCTTCTTCACTTCTGGTCTTTAGCTGAAGAAGGTTCTTAGATGAGAAACGAAACACCTTCGAAGAAAAGCCTAGTGGCCTCCTGAAAAAGCACCTTTGGGACAGTCACATCCAGAGCAGGAGGGCAGGAGACATTATGGGCCTCCTCTCTTAAGGTGGTCCATCTGGTGGGGCCCAGAAGAAGGGCCTTCTCTGTGGTGGCTTCCTCTCTGTGGAATATCAACCCTGAAGAGATAAGACTGGCACCCACACTGACCTTCTTCTCTAAGTCTCTGAAAACATGGCTGTCCCAACGGACCTGGAGACCCCAGGGAGATACGCAGCCCACCAAGTTGTTGGTGGGGATTTACTGAAGTATTATTTCTGTAAGGCTTTTGAGTGAGTTTGAGTGGTCATATACCTTTTCTAAACAAATACATAAACTAATGCGTGTGTATGTTATTAAACAAAACAATTGATGCTTCCATCCCGATATTACCTTCCCTAATATACCAACTGCAATGCTGCTTTCAAATACAGGTAGTCCTCGTCTTACAACCATTCACTTAGTGACCGAAGCGACAACAATCCTGAATAAAGGGACTTAAGATCCCTTTTCACACTTACGACTGTTGCAGCATCCCCAGTCACCTGATCCAAGTTCAGACGCTTGGCAACTGACTCACATTTATGACGGTCGCAGTCTGTCCCGTCTGTCCCCTTTTGTGACCTTCCGACAAGCAAGAGCCAATGGGGAAGCCAGATTCACTTAACAACCTTGTGACTAAGTGAACAACTGAAGTGATTCACTTAACAACCGTGGCAAAAAAGGTTGTAAAATGGGAAATGTCACTTAACTACTTGCTTAACAACGGCCATTTTGGCCTCAATTGTGGCCGTACTTTGAGGACTACTGGTAGTAGTTAAATCTGTTAGTCCTGCTTAAAAATTATTACAAGCTAGGATAGAAAATATAAATACCGTATTTTTCAGAGTATAAGGCGCACCTTTTTCCCTCAAAAAAGAGGCTGAAAATCTGGGTGCGTCTTATACACCGAATACAGCATTTTTCTGTCTTCCGAAGCCCCGCCCCCTTACGGAGTGCATACCCTTACAGAGGCTTTCAGAGAGCTCCTGGGGGCTGGGGAGGGCAGAAATGAACAAAACATGGGCCGTTTTTGCCCGCCCCCAGGAGCACTCTATAACCCTCCATAAAGTTAAGCATGCAATTTTTTGACAAAAAACGGGCCTGTTTTCGTGAAAAATGGGCCCTTTTGGGGAGGTTTGCAGAGTGCAAAAACTCCCCCCCTCCTTTCAGAAAGCTCTTTAGTTAGAGTGATTACTGTGCCAGCAGAAACAAGTCTTAGGTGCTGCAGGTTGTCAGCAATTTCCTTCTCCAGCACATGGATAAATACACCTGGAAATATCTACCTACCTACCTACCTACCTACCTACCTACCTACCTACCTACTGTCTCTCTCTCCCTACCTACCTACCGTGTTTCCCCAAAAATACAACCTGTCCTGAAACTAAGGCCATGGCACATTTTTCGGGTGGACAAAAATATAAGCACCCCCTGAAAATAAGCCCCCTGGACAACCCCCCCCCCCTCCAGCCAGGCAGAGCACCACTCGCCGACCTAGCGGTATCCCGAAAGCACCAAGCCGCGGGAACGAGGTGGGGGGCAAAGGTGCTCGCATTGCTTGGCGCCTTCAGGATACCGCTAGGTTGGTCAGATGATTGTACGCTCTGGGAGTACGCACCGCCAGCAGCCAGCCCACAACCATAGAGGGTACTCCCAGAGCAGCAACTGCCGGAACTGCCTATCTCTGTGCTTTAGAAGCTGCAGAAAAAGCCATGTGGTGGGTGGCGGCAGCAGCGGAGATGCCCTGGCTCTGCAGGGAGAGTTAGGCAAGGGCTTCGTGAGCCTGGGAGTCGCGCAAGCAGGGAGCAGAAAAGCCGCTTGTGCAACCCCCTTCTCCAGACATTCACTGACCTAGGGGCATTCCAAAGGCGCCGAGCCGCGGGAGCGGCGAAGAGGAGCTCCCGCGGCTTGGTGATAACCCTAGGTTAGTGAATGGCGCTGCGCCCGGCTGGAAAGGGGGGTTGCCGGGTGGCTGATCGTGAGGGTCGTCATCTCATGGCTGCTGTGTTACTGCTGCAACAGCGCAACACAACCGTTTGACCCTGAGGCTGTGCCCGGCTCTTTGGGAGTCCGCTCGCAAGAGAGCAGCTTCCCAGCAACCCAAAACAACAAGCCCTCTCCTGATAATAAAGGCCCAAGCTATATTTTGTGGGTCAAAAGAAAATAAGACCCTGTCTTATTTTCAGGGAAACACGGTACCTACCTACTCACTCACTCACTCTCCCTACCTACTGTATTTCTTTCTTTCTCTCTCTCTCTCTCTCCCTCTATCTAGATACCTACCTACCTACTCTCTCTCTCCCTACCAACCTACTGTATTTTTCTCTATCCCTCTACCTACCTATCTACTCACTCTCTCCCTATTTACTGTATTTCTCTGTCTCTCCTCTCCCTACTCTCTCTCCCGACTCACTGTATTCCTCTCTCTTTCTACCCCTCTACCTACCTATCTACTCACTCTCTCCCTACCTACTGTATTTCTCTCTCTCTCCTCTCCCTACTCTCTCTCTCCCGACTCACTGTATTCCTCTCTTTCTACCCCTCTACCTACCTATCTACTCACTCTCTCCCTACCTACTGTATTTCTCTCTCGCTCCATCTACCTACCTACGTACTCCCTCCCTCCCTACTGTTTCTCTCTATCCCTCTACCTACCTATCTACTCACTCTCTCCCTATCTACTGTATTTCTCTCTCTCTCTCTCCCTCTATCTAGATACCTATCTACCTACTCTCTCTCTCCCTACCAACCTACTGTATTTCTCTCTATCCCTCTACCTACCTATCTACTCTCTCTCCCTATCTACTGTATTTTTCTCTCTCCCGACTCACTGTATTCCTCTCTCTTTCTACCCCTCTACCTACCTATCTACTCACTCTCTCCCTACCTACTGTATTTCTCTCTCTCTCCTCTCCCTACTCTCTCTCTCCCGACTCACTGTATTCCTCTCTCTTTCTACCCCTCTACCTACCTATCTACTCACTCTCTCCCTATTTACTGTATTTCTCTGTCTCTCCTCTCCCTACTCTCTCTCCCGACTCACTGTATTCCTCTCTCTTTCTACCCCTCTACCTACCTATCTACTCACTCTCTCCCTACCTACTGTATTTCTCTCTCTCTCCTCTCCCTACTCTCTCTCTCCCGACTCACTGTATTCCTCTCTCTTTCTACCCCTCTACCTACCTATCTACTCACTCTCTCCCTACCTACTGTATTTCTCTCTCGCTCCATCTACCTACCTACGTACTCCCTCCCTCCCTACTGTTTCTCTCTATCCCTCTACCTACCTATCTACTCACTCTCTCCCTATCTACTGTATTTCTCTCTCTCTCTCTCCCTCTATCTAGATACCTATCTACCTACTCTCTCTCTCCCTACCAACCTACTGTATTTCTCTCTATCCCTCTACCTACCTATCTACTCTCTCTCCCTATCTACTGTATTTTTCTCTCTCCCGACTCACTGTATTCCTCTCTCTTTCTACCCCTCTACCTACCTATCTACTCACTCTCTCCCTACCTACTGTATTTCTCTCTCTCTCCTCTCCCTACTCTCTCTCTCCCGACTCACTGTATTCCTCTCTCTTTCTACCCCTCTACCTACCTATCTACTCACTCTCTCCCTACCTACTGTATTTCTCTCTCGCTCCATCTACCTACCTACGTACTCCCTCCCTCCCTACTGTTTCTCTCTATCCCTCTACCTACCTATCTACTCACTCTCTCCCTATCTACTGTATTTCTCTCTCTCTCTCTCCCTCTATCTAGATACCTATCTACCTACTCTCTCTCTCCCTACCAACCAACTGTATTTCTCTCTATCCCTCTACCTACCTATCTACTCTCTCTCCCTATCTACTGTATTTTTCTCTCTCCCGACTCACTGTATTCCTCTCCCTTTCTATCCCTCTACCTATCTATCTACTCACTCTCTCCCTACCTACTGTATTTCTCTCGCGCTCCGTCTACCTACTCCCTCCCTCCCCCCTGTATTTCTCTCTATCCCGCTACCTACCTATCTACTCACTCCCTATCTACTGTATTTCTCTCTCTCTCCTCGCCCTACTCTCTCTCTCCCTACTCACTGTATTCCTCTCTCTTTCTATCCCTCTACCTATCTACCTACCTACTCTCTCTCCCTACCTACCTACCTACTGTATTTCTCTCTATCCCTCTACCTATCTACTCACTCTCTCCCTATATACTGTATTTTTCTCTCTCCTCTCCCTACTCTCTCTCCCTACTCACTGTATTCCTCTCTCTTTCTATCCCTCTACCTACCTATCTACTCATTCTCTCCCTACCTACTGTATTTCTCTCTCGCTCCATCTACCTACCTACATACTCCCTCCCTCCCTACTGTTTCTCTCTATCCCTCTACCTACCTATCTACTCACTCTCTCCCTATCTACTGTATTTCTCTCTCTCTCTCTCTCCCTCTATCTAGATACCTATCTACCTACTCTCTCTCTCCCTACCAACCTACTGTATTTCTCTCTATCCCTCTACCTACCTATCTACTCACTCTCTCCCTATCTACTGTATTTTTCTCTCTCCCGACTCACTGTATTCCTCTCCCTTTCTATCCCTCTACCTATCTATCTACTCACTCTCTCCCTACCTACTGTATTTCTCTCGCGCTCCGTCTACCTACTCCCTCCCTCCCCCCTGTATTTCTCTCTATCCCGCTACCTACCTATCTACTCACTCCCTATCTACTGTATTTCTCTCTCTCTCCTCGCCCTACTCTCTCTCTCCCTACTCACTGTATTCCTCTCTTTCTATCCCTCTACCTACCTATCTACTCACTCTCTCCCTATCTACTGTATTTCTCTCTCGCTCCATCTACCTATCTACTCCTTCCCTCCCTCCCTACTGTATTTCTCTCTATTCCTCTACCTGCCTATCTACTCAGTCTCTCCCTATCTACTGTATTTCTCTCTCTCCCTACTCTCTCTCCCTACTCACTGTATTCCTCTCTCTTTCTATCCCTCTACCTATCTACCTACATACTCTCTCTCTCCCTACCTACCTACTGTATTTCTATCCTTCTACCTACCTATCTACTCACTCTCTCCCTATCTACTGTATTTCTCTCTCTCCTCCCCTACTCTCTCTCTCCCGACTCACTGTATTCCTCTCTTTCTACCCCTCTACCTACCTATCTACTCACTCTCTTCCTACGTATTGTATTTTTCTCTTGCTCCGTCTACCTACCTACCTACTCACTCTCTCCCTACCTACTGTATTTCTCTCTATCCCTCTACCTACCTATCTACTCACTCTCTCCCTATCTACTCTATTTCTCTCTCTCTCTCCTCTCCCTACTCTCTCTCTCCCTACTCACTGTATTCCTCTCTCTTTCTATCCCTCTACCTATCTACCTACCTACTCTCTCTCCCTACCTACCTACCTACTGTATTTCTCTCTATCCCTCTACCTATCTACTCACTCTCTCCCTATATACTGTATTTTTCTCTCTCCTCTCCCTACTCTCTCTCTCCCTACTCACTGTATTCCTCTCTCTTTCTATCCCTCTACCTACCTATCTACTCATTCTCTCCCTACCTACTGTATTTCTCTCTCGCTCCATCTACCTACCTACATACTCCCTCCCTCCCTACTGTTTCTCTCTATCCCTCTACCTACCTATCTACTCACTCTCTCCCTATCTACTGTATTTCTCTCTCTCTCTCTCTCCCTCTATCTAGATACCTATCTACCTACTCTCTCTCTCCCTACCAACCTACTGTATTTCTCTCTATCCCTCTACCTACCTATCTACTCACTCTCTCCCTATCTACTGTATTTTTCTCTCTCCCGACTCACTGTATTCCTCTCCCTTTCTATCCCTCTACCTATCTATCTACTCACTCTCTCCCTACCTACTGTATTTCTCTCGCACTCCGTCTACCTACTCCCTCCCTCCCTCCTGTATTTCTCTCTATCCCGCTACCTACCTATCTACTAACTCCCTATCTACTGTATTTCTCTCTCTCTCCTCGCCCTACTCTCTCTCTCCCTACTCACTGTATTCCTCTCTTTCTATCCCTCTACCTACCTATCTACTCACTGTCTCCCTATCTACTGTATTTCTCTCTCGCTCCATCTACCTACCTATCTACTCCTTCCCTCCCTCCCTACTGTATTTCTCTCTATTCCTCTACCTACCTATCTACTCAGTCTCTCCCTATCTACTGTATTTCTCTCTCTCCCTACTCTCTCTCTCCCTACTCACTGTATTCCTCTTTCTATCCCTCTACCTATCTACCTACATACTCTCTCTATCCCTACCTACCTACTGTATTTCTATCCTTCTACCTACCTATCTACTCACTCTCTCCCTATCTACTGTATTTCTCTCTCTCCTCCCCTACTCTCTCTCTCCCGACTCACTGTATTCCTCTCTTTCTACCCCTCTACCTACCTATCTACTCACTCTCTTCCTACGTATTGTATTTTTCTCTCGCTCCGTCTACCTACCTACCTACTCACTCTCTCCCTACCTACTGTATTTCTCTCTATCCCTCTACCTACCTATCTACTCACTCTCTCCCTATCTACTCTATTTCTCTCTCTCTCCTCTCCCTACTCTCTCTCTCCCTACTCACTGTATTCCTCTCTCTTTCTATCCCTCTACCTATCTACCTACCTACTCTCTCTCCCTACCTCCCTACCTACTGTATTTCTCTCTATCCCTCTACCTATCTACTCACTCTCTCCCTATATACTGTATTTTTCTCTCTCCTCTCCCTACTCTCTCTCCCTACTCACTATATTCCTCTCTCTTTCTATCCCTCTACCTACCTATCTACTCATTCTCTCCCTACCTACTGTATTTCTCTCTATTCCTCTACCTACCTATCTACTCACTCTCTCTCACTCTCTCCCTACCTATCTACTCACTCTCTCTATCCCTCCACCTACCTATTTACTCACTCTCTACTGTATTTCTCTCTCTCCTCTCCCTACTCTCTCTCTCCCTACTCACTGTATTCCTCTCTCTTTCTATCCCTCTACCTATCTACCTACATACTCTCTCTCCCTACCTACCTACTGTATTTCTCTCTATCCTTCTACCTACCTATCTACTCACTCTCTTCCTACCTACTGTATTTCTCTCTCCTCTCCCTACTCTCTCTCTCCCTACTCACTGTATTCCTCTCTCTTTCTATCCCTCTACCTCTCTACCTACATACTCTCTCTCTCCCTACCTACCTACTGTATTTCTCTCTATCCTTCTACCTAGCTATCTACTCACTCTCTCCCTACCTACTGTATTTCTCTCTCGCACCATCTACCTACTACTCTCTCTCCCTACCTACATACTGTATTTCTCTCTCTATCTCTCTACCTATCTACCTACATACTTACTCTCCCTCCTACTGTATTTCTCTCTCTCCTCTCCCTACTCACTGTATTTCCCCCTCTCTCCCTCTCTCTCCCTCCCTCCCTATCTATTGTATTTCTCTCTATCCCTCTACACACTCCCTCCCTACCTACTGTATTTCCCTCTCTCTACCTACATACTCTCTCTTTCACTACCTACTGTATTTCTCTCTCTCTATTCCTCTATCTACCTACCTACTCTCTCTCCCTACTTACCTACTGTATTTCTCTCTCTATCCCACTCCCTACCTACCTACTCACTCTCTCTCTCTACCTATCTACTGTATTTCTCTCTCCCTCTATCTACCTACTCACTCTCTCCCTCTATCTACCTACATACTCTCTCTCCCTACCTACTGTATTTCTCTCTCTCTATTCCTCTATCTACCTACCGACCTACTCACTCTCTCCCTCTATCTACCTACATACTCTCTCTCCCTACCTACTGTATTTCTCTCTCTCTATGCCTCTATCTACCTACTCACTCTCCCTACCTACCTACTGTATTTCTCTATCCCACTCCCTACCTACCTACTCACTCTCTCTCCCTACCTATCTACTGTATTTCTCTGTCTCCCTCTATCTACCTACATACTCTCTCTCTCCCTACCTACTATATTTCTCTCTCTCTATTCCTCTATCTACCTACCTACCTACTCACTCTCTCCCTACCTACTGTATTTTTCTCTCTATTTATCTACCTACCTACCTACTCACTCTCTCCCTACCTACTGTATTTCTCTCTCTCTATCCCTCTCCCTACCTACCTATTCACACTCTCTCCCTACCTATCTACTGTATTTCTCTCTCTCTTCTCTCTATCCCTCTATCTACCTACCTACCTACTCACTCTCTCCCTACCTACTGTATTTCTCTCTCTTTAGCCCTCTGCCTACCTATCTACTCACTCTCTCCCTACCTACTGTATTTCTCTCTCTCTATCCCTCTATCTACCTACCTACCTACTCACTCTCCCTACCTACCTACTGTATTTCTCTCTTTCTCTATCCCTCTCCCTACCTACCTACTTTTTTTTTAAAAAAGCCTCTTCAAAATCTTGGTGCAACTTATATTCCAAAAATACGGTATTATAATTAATAATTAATATGAATCGGTTCCCCAAGATCCAGTGGAGATTATGGTTAGTTGCATGAAAGTATGAACACCGGGGATCCCTAAATAATCAATTCCTTCTGTTCTCATGGAAGGGCCAACTAACATTTTTCCTCCCTTCCATGGAGACAGATGGAAAGATTTTAACCAAGTTTACTAAGTGTGAAAAGTAAAAAAGAAATTCTCAGACATGTAAGAGATTCCAAAGAAAGACTTTGCGAGCAAAACTCTTGTCACGCAGCCAAATGGAGTGGGGGAAAAAACAAAACTTCCCACGGTTTATGAGAACAATTTTGGAAAAAGGACAAAAATAAATAAATTCCCCAACCTTTTATTGTTCCCTTGCATTAAAAAAAAAGATGATGTGGAGAGAGCACAAAACGTCCCTTTGCTTTCATCCTTTTCTCTTTCTCTCAGTGTATGCATTGGGTGTGGTTTCAGACTGCAAGTAGTTGTTGAGTTAGGATGTAATGGAGTCTGCCCATTGTGGGAGATGTGAGGGTGTAAAAAGTTTGTTTGTTTGTTTGCTTATTTATTTATTTATCTTTCTTTCTTTCCCTCCTTCCTTCCTTTCTTCTTTTCCTTTCCTTCCTTCTTTCCTATCCTTCCTTTATCTCCCTCCCTCCCTCCCTCCATATCACTGGCAAGCAACTCCATTTTCTGATTTCATTTGTGAGAGTTGTTAAGAGAACACCATGGTCATTAAGTGAACCCATGGTTTGCTCTCGGGCCAATTTTGCCAAAACTCAGAAAATAGCAGCCAGATAGTTTTTTTTTACAAAAAGGCAATAGTCACATGGCCATGGGATGCTGCAAACAGCCCAGGTATCAAGCATCTGAAATGTGACC
>NW_022473788.1:0-32311 GCF_009769535.1 Thamnophis elegans | reverse complement strand
CGTAGTCACAAGCAGACTAAGCCCAGTCTCCCTCGAATTCCGTTGACTCTAATCTCACTCCAAGCAAGTGCTGACTCTTAGTTGAGAAGATTCCCATGAAGATTCCCTTGCTTTTCGCAATAGATCAGTTTAATGACACCTTCATGTGTGGGCCTAATCTTACCCACCTGATGTTTCTCTCCTGTTGATTGTACGGCCTCCAACACTAGGGAAGGTGTCTTCTGGGATATTTACCATGCTCGTCTTCTTGCTGAGGGCTCAGCTGTCTCTTATCCAGAGGTGATATATATTTACCTTCCCTACCGGTTTGCAAATGTGGGCTCGGTTCGCTCGCATGTGACACCTCCGTGCATGCGCAGATCCTTCCGTGCATGCATTTTATCTAAAATGGGGCCTAAATGGGATGCAATAGAGCCAGGCGGGGGTGGGCGGAGCTACCCGCGATTTCCGCTACCCGTCTGAACCAGTACACTACCACCTCCGCTCTTATCTCACTGTTTCCCCCTGGCTGCAGCTCTTCCTCTGTCCTCCAAGGTCATTCCCACATCCCATTACACCAGCTTTAGACGGTTTTAGATGGGAACTGGAAGATAAAGAAGGAAACAACATCCTCGGGTTTCAAAACCGGTGCAAATTCAATTTAGCAAAAGAATAAGCTCAGTTTGGCTCGGTCGGGGTATGGGGGTGTGTGGGAAGAGACAGGGACCCTCCCTCCATCGTCAGCCTCGATCAGAAAGGAGAAAGGATGCTCCAGGAAATTCAAATGTTAGCCGGCAGAATGCCGATCTAATTGTTATGTTAGCACCTTCTGCGGCAAATTAATGCATGAAACATTTTCATTTTGGTACATAAGTTCGCGCGTGTCTGAGTTAAACATTTATGTTAATGGCCCTTCTGGCAACTCTGCAACGTTTCAAATCGTCTTGTCGAACAGGCTCGCCTTCTGAAGATACCAATTAGCTCTTCCCTCCCCTCTTCTTCCTCTCCGCCCTCCACCCCAAATATCTCCCGACTGTTTCCTACCTGATCTGGGGGCGGGGGGGGCGTGCTTAGGGAGAGGGAAAGAGAGAGAAAGAGAGGGATGCAGTTTACAGGTTTTTTTTTAATGCTTGGGTAGCTTCAAAGCACGCAATAAGAATGCGCTGAGAATCTGATTAAATATGTATTGCCCCTAGCAATGTAATCTGTATTATAAAAGGTTGGGGAAGGGGGGGTGGGATGTGTGTGTGGGGGGGGGGGGAGAGAGAGAAAAACAACAACTGTAGTAATTGAGAAAATCACCATGGATGAAACCACAACGGTGTTTTCGGTTGTGGGGCCAATTTTGTGCCCCCACCTGTTTGCAGACGGTGGGTAGGAAAGCAAGAAAAGTGTGTTTGTTCTGGAGCCAAGCCGTTCCCCTGATCGATACCTCTGTATACAAAAATCTAGTCAAATAACTGGCCAAAGCTAAATTGGCCCCAGATTAGGGTAAATAAGCCACACGGTGGCTCAGTGGCTAAGCATGTCCATCAGAAATATGGGCAGTTTGGCGGTTCAAATCCCTAGTGCCGCGTAACAGAGTGAGCTCCTGTTACTTGTCCCAGAGGTTACAGGTAGACCTCAACTCGCAACCAGAGTTGAGCCCAAAATGTACATTGCTAAGGGAGACAGTTGTTAAGTAAGGTTTGCCCCATTTTAAGTGACATCACCGTTGCCTAGTTGGGGTGGGTGGGTGGATGCCCTTTCATGTCCCCAATAGGAGCTGGAATGAAGGACGGGAACTCAACCCTGACCCACAACTGCTCTCGGGTCTCAAACGTGGCCTTGCTAACCTCCTGCCTGCTCGAGCCGCTGTGCTCCTATGGTTGGAGCAGGGGTGGGCTTCAAAACTTTTAGCCAGGGGTTCCCTGCCTGCCTGGTTGCTGGGTGGGCGTGGCCATGGTGGGCGTGGCCTAGTTGGCCTCCTGCACCATGGTGGAAGGGGGCATTTTTGCCTTCCCTGGGCTCCAGGGGCTTTCCTCGAGCCTCTGGGAGGGGGGAAACGGCCTCCCCTGGGCTCCGGAGACCCTCTTTCCAAACTTCTGGTAGGCCCGTTTTTCGCCCTTCCTGAGCCTCTATGCATGCCCTGCACTTACCTGCATCCAAAACGGGCTGCGTGGAGACTCCAAGGAGGAGAGGGGGTGGGCGGGGCCAGCCAGGAGTGGGATTTAGGGTGGGGGGTGGGGTTCTCCAAACTGCACAGAATCTTAGCTGGAGGTTCTACCGAACCCCCAGCACTCCACCCCTGGTTCTATACCACAATGACCTCGTCCACCTAATAGATAGATAGATAGATAGATAGATAGATAGATAGATAGATAGATAGATAGATAGATAGATAGATAGACAGAGAGACAGACAGACAGACACAGTAGATAGATACTGGTAGACGGACAGACAGAGAGACAGACAGATAGATAGATAGATACAGTAGATAGATACTGGTAGACAGACAGACAGACAGATAGAGATAGAAATAGAGAGAGAGAGAGAGAGAGAGAGAGAGAGAGAGGATAGATACCGGTAGACAGATATATAGAGATAGATAGATAGATGATAGATAGATAGATAGATAGATAGATAGATAGATAGATAGATAGATAGATAGATAGATAGATAGAGATAGCTAGATAGAGAGATAGATAGATACAGTTGGAAAGATAGATGATAGATAGATAGATAGATAGATAGATAGATAGATAGATAGATAGATAGATAGTTGCATACATACATAGATGGATACATAGATAGATAGAGGTAGACAGACAGACAGATACACACACACACACACACACACACACACACACACACACACACAGAAGATAGATACTGGTAGACAGATAGATATAGATAGATAGATAAATAGATAGATAGATATAGTTGGAAAGATAGATAGATAGAGATAGATGATAGATAGATGATAGATAGATAGATAGATAGATAGATAGATAGATAGATAGATAGATAGATAGATGATAGATAGATAGATAGATAGATAGATAGATAGATAGATAGATAGATAGAAAGAAAGAAATAGATAGATAGATATGTTCCATAAAACCATCTATTCCTGCTAAAAGGCCAGGGGGGTTATTGCCTAGCAAGACGTGTCTCCTCCACGAAGGGAGTGGGTTTCAGGAATGAAAAGGAAACTTGAGCTTTTTACATGAGAGAGCTGGGTGCCCAGTTAATCTTGCCCTCTCTCGCTGAAAGCGATACCTTTGAAAAATGTTAACAGCCTTGACAGAAATGCTATTATTCTTGAAATATGGGGCTAAACATTACAGAGTAAAAGCATTTTCCCACTTGAATTAATTACATTTGACCTCCTCTTGTTCTTGCCCCCCCCCCATTCCCATTCCAGAGGCACACAACCTTCTCGGGTTCTCCTTCCAAAGTGACCCCTCCCCGCCTGCAATCAGAGGGGAAATTTAGCAAACTTTCATTTCTATCAGATTGTGCTCTTTTTTTTTCTTCAAAGTGGACTTTGTTTATTCCCCTTCCAAACTTTCGCTTCTCCATCCGAGAAGTTACGAATGGAAGAAGCTTCTTGGAAGGGAAGCGAAATGTCTTCGAGGAAAATAAAGTCCAGTTGCCTATTGAAAAAAGCACCTTTGGCACCACCAGGACCTCGACGGCTAAGAATCTGCCCAGATTTCTCCCCGATGTTCTAATTCGACGGGTGTTTGTGTAGCCCCAAACTTTCTGCAGCCGTAGACGCAAAGAAAGAAGGGTTGATAGCGCTAGCACTTAGACTTATATACCGCTTCACAGTGCTTTTACAGCCCCCTCTAAGTGGTTTACGGAGTCAGAATATTGCCTTCCAACAATCTGGGTCCTCATTTTAACAACCTTAGAAGGATGGAAGGCTGAGTCAACCTTGAGCCAGTTGGGATCGAACTCCTGGCAGTGGGCAGGGTCAGCCTGCAATCCTGCATTCTAACCACTGCACCACCACGGAAGGAAGGAAGGAAGGAAGGAAGGAAGGAAGATGGAAAAGTAGGAAGGGAGGGGGAAGGAAGGGAGGGAGGGAAGGCGGAAAATGGAAGAGAAGGAAGAAAAGGAAGAAGGGAAGGATTGCACAAACTTATATACCACTTTATAATGCTTTACAGTCCTCTCTAAGTGGTTTACAGAGTCATCCTCTTGTCCCCCAACAATCTGGGTCCTCATTTGACCTCGGAAGGATGGAAGGCTGAGTCAACCTTGAGCCTGGTGGGATTCGAACTGCCAAATTGCAGGCAGCCAGCAGGCATCAGAAATAGCTGGTAAGTACTGCACTCTAACCACTGCACCACCAAGGATCATCAAGTAGATGGTATTGTCACCAAGGATACCATCTCCTTGCAGCAAGCAAATTATCTGAAGCAAGAGAGAGAGAGAGAGAGAGAGAGAAAGAGAAAGAGAGAGGGAGGGAGGGAGAGGGAGAGGGAGAGGGAGAGGGGGAGAGAAGGTGCAAGCCCCACATTGTCTATCTGCACCCATTTAATCTTGGATGGAGACTTTTCGATTGGGCGGGAGGACATCCTTGGGTGAGTTTCAAGCCTTCCACTTCATCTCTTCAAATTAACAGCTATCCTTTAGGGAAGAGGGCGAGAACAGAAGGAGCCCAGAGGCGGATTTAGCACACATCTGTTTCGAGCAAATGCCAGGGCTTTCTTCTTAAGGAGGACAAGGAGAATTGGGGGGGGGGGCGAGGGGGAGTCCATCTCGAGTCTCTCTTCTGGCTCACAAAGGAGCAGAATCACCATCCTTCTGGAGGGAACCCCAAAAGGAGGAAGAACCAAGATCGCCATAGTTCCGGAACTCTTGGTTCAGCCTGTCCATTCCTCTGCAGGCTTCATCCGCCAAGAAGGTCATGGATGGCCATTCTTACAGAGAGGGCACCCAATTCCACGAAGGAGGAGAAAACAGGGAGCAAACCTTGAGCGGGGACTAACCAATAGCACCTCCTGCGCAAATTAATTTAGTACATTAATACAATCAAAACATTACAACATCAAAAAATACAAAACATTAATACAATCGAGCGAGTCCAGAGGAATTTCGCGAGAAGAGTCCTCCACTCCTCTGCTCACAACAGAATCCCTTACGCCGCCAGGCTCGAAATTTTGGCCTTGGACAACCTGGAACTACGCCACTTTCGGTCTGACCTAAGCGTAGTATACAAAATTGTCTGCTACAACGTCCTAATTGTCAATGAATTCTCCAGCTTCAACTGCAATAATACAGGGGCAAACAATCGATACAAACTCAAGGGAAACCGCTCCAAACTCGATTGCACAAAATACGACTTTAGCAACAGGGTGGTCAACGCCTGGAATGCTCTACCCGACTCCACTGTTACATCCTCAAACCCTCCAAAACTTTAACCTTAGACTGTCTACTGTTGACTTCACACCATTCTTAAGAGGTCCGTAAAGGGGGCGTGTATAAGCGCACCAGTGTGTCATAACGTCCCTCTCCTATTGTCCCCATTTACTGGTATTCATTTCCTTTGTTCATGCCCATGTTTATACTTACCCCTGTTAGCTTGTACATGTTTGACAAACTAAATAAATAAAATAAATAAAGAACCCAAAATTGGGATATTTTGTACCCAAGGAGCTAAATGAGATGGGTTTGAAAGTTCAGTTTTCAGGGAAACGTCGGCTCTTAAGAGACAGAAATATAATTCCAAAATCGTAATCTGTGTTTTTTGCAAGAAAGAAAGAAGGAAGGAAGGAAGGAAGGAAGAAAGAAAGAAAGAAAGAAAGAAAGAAAGAAAGAAAGAAAGAAAGAAAGAAAGAAAGAAAGAAGAAAGGAAGGAAGGGTTCCATTCCAAGTGGAGAAAAAGACAATGGAAATATGGAGGCTGCTTGGAAAGATGGTTTAATGGTGGACGGGATCACATCACAAAAAGAAAGAAAGAAAGAAAGAAAGAAAGAAAGAAAGAAAGAAGGAAGGAAGGAAGGAAGGAAGGAAGGAAGGGTTCCGTTCCAAGTGGAGAAAAAGACACTGGAAACATGGAGGCTGCTTGGAAAGATGGTTTAATGATGGACAGGACCACATCAAAGGTGGGCTGCTCCTGCTTCGGTCGGCTTCGGCTGAACCGGTAGTGGAATTCATGGGTTGCATGCACGGGGGTTGAGAATGGGTAGCAAAACCGTCAGCAAAACCCACCTGTGGGCCACACGGTTTGAGATGCTGGCGGCGGGGGGGCGGGGAGAAGGAAAGAGATGCTGAGAGAAGCCCGGCTTTATGCCCTCTCTGGGCCCCACCCCAGAGCTCCCCCGTCCCTGTGCAAGAAATGCACCCTGATTGGTGGTCAGCAGGGGTGGGTTTGGTGTACCAGTTGTGTACCGGTCCGCTTCACCCACGCTTTGCGTTATTCAAAGCAAGGCGCGCTGCCCCGGGTAATTTAGAGACAGCTTCGATAACCAGTATTGGTACATGACAGTCCTATGAAATAATAAACCTTGCTAGCTATAAACATTACTAAATTCTGACACTATTGATTTATTATGTCTAACAGTGACATCAAAACGGAGCAACTGACAGAAACAATGTTACAGCTTAAGAGCAGTTTGTCAACGATTAATTCTGCCAAATGGGGCTTTAGGTTTGTGTGTGTGTGTGTGTGTGTGTGTGTTTATATGCACCAGGACGGGATTGTCTTGCAGTTGTCAATCCAAGCAAAAAATTATCCCTGCTATGCGACGGCTTGAGACACCCGCCCCCCTCGCCAGCTTTCCCCCTTTTTCCTCCGTGCAAATGCAGCTGGGGGGGGGGAGGCAGCCTTTCCAAGGGGGGAGGCTCCCGCTTGGATTATGCATGTTAATTATGTTAATTATGGGCTCACACAAGTTGGGACCCAAACTGGAATAGAGAGCAGCAATGTGGGGGTCTTTGCACGCCTGATTTGGCAGAGAAACAAAACCAGGATGAGAATATTCTCTTCCTGGTTTTGTTTCTCTCCCATATATACATATAATATTTATATATCTATATCTATAAATCATCTATCTATCTATCTATCTATCTATCTATCTATCTATCTATCTATCTCTTTTCCTTCTCTCCCTTTCCTTCCCTTCCTCATCCATTAATTTCCTTTTCTTCTCTACCTTCCTTTCCTTTCTTTTCCTTCTCTCCCCTTCCTCATCCATTAATTTTCTTTCTTTCCCTTCCTTCTTTCTTTTCCTTCCTTTCCTTCTCTCCCTTCCCTTCCTCATCTATTAATTTCCTTTCCTTTGCTTCCTTTCCCCTTTCATCTTTCCTTCCCTTCCTTTCTTTCCTTTCCTTCCCTTCCTCATCCATTAATTTCCTTCCCTTCCTTTCTTCCTTTCTTTTCCTTCTCTCCCTTCCCTTCCTCATCTATTAATTTCCTTTCCTTCGCTTCCTTTCCCCTTTCATCTTCCCTTCCCTTCTTTTCCTTCCTTTCCTTCCTTCCCTTCCCTTCCTCATCCATTAATTTCCTTCCCTTCCTTTCTTTTCCTTCCTTCCCTTCCTTCCCTTCCCCTCCTCATCTATTAATTTCCTTCCCTTCTCTTCCCCTTTCATCTTTCCTTCTCTTCTCCTTTCATCTTCCCTTCCCTTCCCCCTTTTATTTGGACAACCCTGGAAAGCTGCTTAAAGAAAACAATCCCTTTCCTACCAAGTTTCCTGAAAAATCAGCAAATTCAAATTTTAATCCCGTCTTTTTTATAGTCTGCTGATTTGCAAAGGCCTTTCCTGCAAACACGTGCAAGTGTCACCGCTTAGCTTCCTCGGCATCTTGTCTCTCCCCCCCCCCTCCTCTTTTTACAAGCCTTCCCCTTTCCCCTCCCCCACACAGGGCTGTATTTTGGGGCTGTTTATGTGATGGTGTCATATTGTATGACACAATATGATGTGCTGTAAATTTGTTTGATTTCCTCTTCCTAGGCCCTCCCTTCCTTCTTTTTTTTTTTAACGTTTCTTCCCCGTTTGCTCCCCCCCCTCCCCAGCTCCAGCGCCTTTAAATCAAAGAGATTTAAACCCGCAAAAGATAGAGAAGCAAAAGCTCTACAGCTTTTCCAATTAAAATTTACAGCGGACAATATAGTAAATTTTATACAGTTGTAATGCTGGCTGCAGTTGTACTGAAATGGGAACTATTGATCAGTCTGATTTCCCAGGATACAAAGGGGGTGGGGGAAGAGAATGAGAGAGAGAAAGGGAGGGAGGGAGGGAGGGAGGGAGAGAGAGAGAGAGAGAGAGAGAGAGAGAGAGAGAGAGAGAGAGAGAGAGAGAGAGAACAACAACAACAACAACAGGTTCTTTTTTCCCCTAACAAAAATGCAAGCAAAATAAAATAAAGTTTCATTCAGAAAGCTTTCTATTATGTTTTACTGCCCTCGTTTGGTTCCTGACCTATCTATCTCTCCAAGTAAAATAAAATCATTTCCTCTCCTTATCCAGAAGAGAAATTCTAGCACCTGGGGAACAACCGAGAACTGATGACATGTTACAAATAGATTACAAATAGTCTTTGTAGAGGTTGAGGAAGAGGAGGAAGAGAACTGTGGGGTCCTTGGTGCTCTCTGAGTTTGGTGGTTTTCTTGCAGACGTTTCATGACCCAAGTAGCTAACATCTTCAGTGCTAGAAGGGAGTGGAGTTTGGAAGGAGGAGGGGAGGAGGAGAAGGAGAAGGAGAAGGAGGAGAAGGAGAAGGAGGAGAAGGAGGAGGAGGAAGAGGAGGAGGAAGAGGAGGAGGAGGGAAGAAGTGTGGGGTCCTTGGTGGTCTCTGAGCTTGGTAGTGTTCTTGCAGGCATTTCATTACCAAACTAGGTATCATCATCATCGTCCAAGACTCCACTTGCCAAGCATCTGAATTTTGATCACATGGCCATGGGGAGTTATATAACCTGCAAAGGTTATCACTGTGGAAAATGGTCACAAGTCACCATTTTCAGTGCCATTGCAACTGCAAACAGTCACTAAGTGAACCATTGCAAGTCGAGGACTACAGTCCCTGAATCTAGCAGGGCTCATCCTGTCACTGGGTAACCCTCTGTCATAAGTGGCGCCTGTTTAGAAGCAGTAGGAGTGAGCTTCTAATAATAATAAGATTCTGTTTCACGTTGACTTCTGGCAACTTCTGTCCCTGAGCTCGTCTGGGCAATATTTCTCAGAAACGGCTTGCCCGTTCTTTCTTCCTTGGGTTGAGAGAAGGGACAAACTCAAAGTCACCGAGCTCCTTTTGCGCCCAAAGCGGGGCTAGAACTCGCGGTCTCCTGGTTCCCAGCAGGGTGCCTTAACCACCGCGCCAACCTGATTCGTGGTATCTTAGTAGTAGTTCTTCCTGAATGCTTCCAATAATAAACAGACTGCCATGATCCAAATTTCCATAAGCAAACCTTCAATCAGAGCTCTGGGCTCTGGTCTGGTCTCCGCCCACACCTCTGTTTTGCACAAATATATCTACATTATCCACTTCGCCCCAAGCAACTGAAAAAGCACAGTAGTTTTCTACAGTTGTTGCAAGATGTTTTCAAAAGCTGGGTGGAGAGCAAGAGAACCAGTCACCTGTTTCTGGCCCAGCGAAGCCCCAGACGCTCAAGTATTTTGATGGGATGGGATCTACGGCCCCCACCACCTGACAGCTACCGCCGCAGGGTAAGACCACCTCCCTGGCACGCGGCCGATCGATCAAGGGCAACCGAAGAGCACCCACCACCCTTATTAACGTGCCACGCTTGCGAGGAAAGCATCCGCTGGAAATCTAACAACAGTGCAGCCAAACCCTTCATCTCGTAAGCAGCTTTCTAAGGGTATAATAGAGCCCGGAATTAACCGTCTAAAAATAAAAGTGTATTTAAACACACGCCCTTAAAAGAAAAGAAAAGAAAAGAAAAGCATCAATTTACGACTGTCAAGCTGAAGGAACAGGCAACCAGACAAAGAGCAAAATTCACGCGCGCACACATACACAAGCTAACAAAAGGCCCAGGATTCCAGCATCTGGTAAAAACACACACACACACACACACACACACAGGCACACATTTCACTGTTTCCAGAACTGCTCCAAGCAACTGTAGCTTTTGCCAAGGCAATAAACAGCTTTTATCAGCAATAATGATGCCATAATCTCAGCTAAAAAGGAAAGGAACATATGGTAGCAACCCTACAAATATCATCCTGGCTAAGTCGGAGGTGGGGGGATGGGGGGGATGGAGAGCGGGGGGGGGGGGGTTTTTATGACGGCGTCCAGTTGCAAAGAAACCTGCCAGATTCAGTCCCCTCTGGTTTCTTTCAACCCCCCCCCCCCAAAAAAAAACTGCGTGTTTTTTTTATTTTTATTTTTTGGAACAGAAAAACAGGTTATCATTTTCTCGCTTTGAGTTGAATGTTGCATTAGGGAATTTTAAACTAATGAGTTCGGAGGTTTTTTTTTTTTCTTTCTTTCTTTTTTTCCCTAGGAGGAGAAGAAGAAAAAATAGGAAGGATCGAGAAGGTAAAGAAAAAAGAAAAAAAAGGAAAGATTTCCTTGAATTTGACAGATGACAAGGAAACCAAGATCGCTCGGAGAAACCGAGGGGCGTGTTTCCAAGTATTTAACACTGTCTATTATTGAGCCCCGAATCCCAGTCCAACTAATATTTCTCAAAGGTGACCTTTTAAATGGATTTCTACTTTTTTTTCCATGCGCTGGTTGGTTATGGTTGTTTTTTCTTGTTTTTCCTGCCTGCCGATTTCAGGAGTTTCGCCCTTAAAAGCAGCTTAATAACAACCACGATAAATCAATGCAATTTCTAGGGAAAAGACAGAGGACTAGCGGCCTTCCGGAGAGGAAAAGATGCCCCACTCCATGGGTCCATTCAGGTGTGACTAAAAGAGACCAATCCTGGCACGAGCTTTTTAGCCCAGTTGCGCAGCCCAAGATTCAAGTGTCTTATCGAGATTCTCCGTCATCCACGTCGAGGTGTTTTTTTTCAGGAGGCATAACTGACTTCCTTTGAAGACATTTCACTTGTCATTGGAGAAGCTTCTTCTGCTCTGACTGGATAGTGGGGAATGGAAGGATTTCTACTCCTTGCAGACAGCTGGTCATTTGCATCCTTTTAGAGGGTCCTTGACGCGGTGGTTCAGGGGCTAAGACGCTGAGCTTAACCACTGAGCTCAGGTCGGCGGTTCGAATCCCTAGCACCGTGTAACGGAGTGAGCTCCCCTGACTTGTCTCAGCTTCTGCCAACCTAGCAGTACGAAAGCAGGTAAAAAATGCAAGTAGAAAAATAGGGACCACCTTTGGTGGGAAGGGAACAGCATTCCGTGCGCCTTCGGTGTTGAGTCATGCCGGCCACATGACCACGGAGACGTCTTCGGACAGCGCTGGCTCTTCGGCTTTGAAACAGAGATGAGCACCGTCCCCCTAGAGTCGGGAACGACTAGAACATATATGTGAGGGGAACCTTTGCCTTTACTTTTGAGAGTCCTTGAGGCCCCTTGGAGGTTTGTCTGGGACTTCATTGTAAGCCTGAGGACACAGATAATCCTCCAAGTGGCTTCAATTTCCCCCCACCTTTTTTTAAAGACAACATGATCTTGATGACTGAGGATCTCCGTAGACATTCTTCAAATGCTGCCTGTGATCCAGGCACCTGGCGCATTGAGCCTGACATGCTGATTGGCACCTGATTTGAAAACATTCCAGCTTGCTAATTAACATGCTAATTATTCTGCCCTGCACATTTGGCCAGGGTGCTCAACAAAACCTCCAGCTCAAATCTTTTGTTTGCTTTGGCTTCTCTGCGTAGAGGAAGCGGGTTTGAAAGAATAACAGAATCACAGAGTGGGAAGGGACCATGGAGGTCTTCTAGTCCAACTCTATCTCATTTCAGACAAATGGTTATCCAACATCTTCTTTAAAACTTCCAGTGTTGGAGCATCCACAACTTCTGATGAATCCACTGATGAATTGTTCTCACTGTCAGGAAATTTCTCTTGAGTTCTAGGTTGCTCTCTCCTTGATTAGTTTCTACCTGTTGTTGCTTCTTCTCCTGCCTTCAGGTGTTTTGGAGAATAGTTTGACTCCTTCTTTGGGGCAGCCCCTGAGATATCGGAACACTGCTGTCATGTCTCCCCTAGTCCTTCTTTTCATTAAACTAGACCTACCCAGTTCCTGCAACCGTTCTTTCTATGTTTTAGCCTCCAGTCTTTTAATCATCTTTGTTGTTCTTCTCTTGCACTCTTTCTAAAGTCTCAACATCTTTTTTACATCTTGGCGACCAAAACTGGATGCAGTATTTTCTGAGTGTGGCCTCACCAAGAGTTGGGGAAAACAATGCCAAAGGGTAAATGTGACTCCACATTTCTCTCCAATTCTATTGACATCTTTACCAATCTTTACCAATTCTTTTAACACACACACACACACACACACAGATGGGTTTCATGTCCCATCACCTGCTGCCAATTACCTCCACTAGACCGATTAGATCCCACAGATTAGGCCTCCTCCGAATTCCATTCGCCGGCCAGTGTCGACTGGCAACTACCCGGAGGAGAGCCTTCTCTGTGGCTGCTCCGACCCTCTGGAACGAACTCCCCGTGGAGATTCGAACCCTCACCACCCTCCAGGCCTTCCGCAAAGCCCTTAAAACCTGGCTGTTCCGACAGGCCTGGGGCTAAAGAATTGTTGCCCCCGTCTCGAATGGTATGACTGTCATGTGTTTTAAATTATGCATTGTTTTGTGTCGTTTTAATTTTTTGTTTGTATCCCCCTTCCCTGGTTTGAGTTGTGAGCCGCCCTGAGTCCCCTTCGGGGGAAAAGGCGGCATATAAATAAAATAAACATTCAAACATTCATTCCCTTGTCACATTTTGCAGCCCTCTCCTTTCCTTAAATCAAAGATGGGCTAATTATTATTATTTCTTTTATTCATTAAAGATGAAACTCAGTCAACTGAACATTCAAAAATGCATCACAAATTCCAGTGACTGGTGCTAATGGTTGATACGGTTTGCTGCCAGCGTCCTAGGTATCAACCAAGGACCTTCTTAAAATATACGATGTTCCGAGTAGCGCAGTTTTTTGCAGTTCCGCTAGTGTTATTGCAGGAAGCTACAATTTGTTGATGTGTTTTATAAAATTCTTGGACATGGTGCCAAATGCCCCGATGACAACGGGCATCACTGTTACATGTTTCATCCATAATAGTGTAGTTTTGATGGCCAGGTGGTGGTATTCTGTGATTTTTTCCAGTTCTTTTTCTTCGACTCTGGCATCTCCTGGTACCGCGATGTCAATCAATTGTACGTTTTGGTTTTCGACAACCGTGATATCTGGCGTGTTGTGTTCCAAATGACGATCCGTCTGTATTCGAAAGTCCCACCTTCTCATTTTCAGTTAACTTTTTCCACTTTGTGCTCCCATGACTTTTCAGATACAGGTAAGTCGTACTTTTTTACATAATGACCAGTGGATTAATTTAGCACCTTGGTCATGTCTAACTTTGTACTCATTTGTGCAATTTTGCGGCATTCACGTATTAAATGTGAAACAGTTTCGACTTTGCTGTTGCAAAGTCAGCAGTTTGGATTGTCAGTGGATTTTTGTATCTTCGCTTTCGTGGCATTAGTTTGTAGCGCTTGTTCTTGAGCAGCCCGTATTAAACCTTCTGTTTCTTTCTTGATGTTTCCCATCTTAAGCCATGTCCATGTCAAGTTGTCATCACATTTTCCTTCAATGTTTTTCAAGCGCTGTCCATGCAAAGCTTTGGTTTTCCATCTATTTTCCATCTATCTGTCATCCAGCTGTTTTTCCTTATATTCTGCTTTTGTTTCTGTTGTTTTTATATTGTTCTCCATTTTTACAGCTTGCAGCAATTTTAATGTTGTTGTTGTTGTTGTTGTTATTGTGTAATACCAAAGCTGGGAGACAAATTTGTCCTGGAAAAGAGATACCTCTGCTAAACCTTTTTCCAAGATCAGTTTTAATCTCCTTATTGATCCCCCACACAGACACACAACATCACAACCATTCATTGTTTCTGACGTTTGGTTGTCGGGCTCTTTAACACTCTTCAACCAAATCAATTTTTTCCTCTCCCCCGCCCCCCTTTTTGGTCAATGCCTCTTGCAAAGAAGAAAGCTTGAAGGGAAAGGAAATAGAGTCTTTTTTTCCCCCTAGCCTGATATCAAACATTGATTGTGGTACAAAGGCTGTTGCTTTTAATCAGTGGGGTTTATTTCATGGAGCTGTCTAAAATTAACACAACATGTTGGCTGAAACCTAGGAGTCAAGGGAGGTGATGGCTCTCTGTTAGCTCAACATGGATTGGCATCAGATGTAAAAAATGCTTCCCCATTACAAATAGTTGGTCACCCACAAGCATGCCTTTAATACTTCAAAAACAGCTATACGCAAGCTCGCTACCAAAAATTACTCTCAAACCATCTCAAAACCTGAACAATAACTCTCTTTTTTTAATGTAGAAGTTTTCACAGTGGAGCAAGAGAAAGATGGCAAGTGAAGGATCTCGCTGCATGGAGAAGACTTCTTGGACCATCTCTTATAAAGAGGAAAAGGAAGATGCCTACATTCAGATAGTCCTCAAGTTATGACCATCAGGGAGCTGGGCAATTACAGCCGTAATTCAGCTCTTCAGTTGTCATGTGCACAAGTGCAACACCCAACTCATCTGAAATTGCCAAGCTTATCTCTTCCTAGTTGGCTGAAGAACCTGGCATTCAAAACCTGAAGGCACCAACCTAAGCTATGAGGAGGGAGAGAAGGGATGGGATAGACTAGAAAAGAAACTATGGAATAGAATAGAATAGAATAGAATATGAAAGGAAAGGAAAGGAAAGAAAGGGAAGGGAAGGAGGGAGGGAAGGAAGGAATCTAGTCATAAGGAAGGAAGGAAGGAATCTAGTCATAAGAGAGGAAGGAAGGAATCTAGTCATGAGGGAGGGAGGAAGGGAGGAGGGAAGGAAGGAAGGAATCTAGTCATAAGTGAGGAAGGAAGGAATCTAGTCATAAGGAAGGAAGGAAGGAAGGAAGGAAGGAAGGAAGGAATATAGTCATAGTGAGGAAGGAAGGAAGGATGGAAGGAAGGAAGGAATATAATCAGAAGGAAGGAAGGAAGGAAGGAAGGAATCTAGTCATAAGTAAGGGAGGGAGGGAGGGAAGAAGAAATCTAGTCATAAGGAAGGAAGGAAGGAAGGAAGGAATGCACTCATTAAAAAAAACCCTATAAATTAAACTGGGAGTTTCCAAATCACCACCAAAATTAGATTTAGAAGCATTCGGCAATGAGCTTCACATTGGGGCTCTTTCTGGCTATTGTAGATGGAGAGAGAGACCCTCATAGAAGGCAAGCAATAAAAAGGCAAATTAATTGCCCGTCCGTGTGCAATTCCAGCATCCTGGGCAAATAGATATGGTGGGCCATTGAGGACCACGGTGGCTCTTCCACCTTTTGATACGGCAAGGGTATTATGAGGAAAAACCCCGGATCTCTGCTGTTTATGGAGATACGAACCAGATGCTTGGCAAATACTTTTTTATGGGGAGCTGCTTGGTGTGCAGAACGACCACAGCACAGCTGGGAAGAAGGACCTGCCCCAGGGAGAGAAGGGAGGGAGGGGGGGAAAGACGGGTGGGGGGAGAACATGCCTAACTACCTTCTGAGACAGATGAAGGATAATCCCCCCCCCTCTCCCACCAAGAAAATAAAATAAAAGACGCACCTTCTGGCTATGTGATAGGGGCATAAAGCTTCCATTGCTGAAGATCTAAAAATGCCTCTCTCAGCAAAAAAAATCCAGAAACCCAGAACACCTGCGGGGAGGGGGGGGAGCGTTTTTCCCCATTGCTCCTGAACTATTTTTAAACTGCTGATAAAACCTAGAGAGGCTTCTCTTTAAAGTGTGCCAGGCTCAAGGACAGGAAGGACAGCCACGCTAAGAAGCAACACAAAGGAAAAGAGAGAGATAGAGAGCGGGAGGGGGGGAAGGAAAGAGAGAGGGGGGAGAGAGGCCAAAACACTATCCCCCAGCCTTCCCTCTGTCCAAGGGACCAAAGAATAATAGGACTTAGGAGGACCCCACCAAGGAAAGAAGAGTGGGTTCCTCTTGCAATGGATCCTAAAGGAAAGACCTCTGATTTGATTCCCTTGATCCGGGCGGGTAGATAGAAGATAGAAAGGAGAAGGTAGAGGAAAGAAGAATGGAAGTTGGAGAAGAAGGAGGAGGAAGAAGAGTGGGAGTGGGAGTGGGAGGAGGAGGAGGAGGAGGAGGAGGAGGAGGAGGAGGAGGAGGAGGAGAAGAGAAGAAGAAGAAGAAGAAGAAGAAGAAGAAGAAGAAGAAGAAGAAGAAGAAGAAGAAGAAGAAGAAGAAGAAGAAGAAGAAATACAAATTGATCGATTCCCTTCCCTTTGTTTATAAAATAGGCAGGTTCTGTTTATTGTAATCTCTTTTAACGTTTGTTACCTCTGCCAAGGTGGAAAATAATCATAGCTGCCAGGTGCCTTGAACTCTTTAAAAGCCTCTGACAGAAGTTCTGAGCTGTTTTATCTGCCTCGTTCAAGCCAAATCTCTACAAACCCAAACCATGATTGACGTGCACTCTTCAAGCCCCGGAATATCTTTTTTTTTTTTTCCAAAGGTCCAGATTAGCTTGAACTTGTTTAATCAAATGATAGGATTTCTTTTTTTTTTTCCTTTGCAGAAAACCTTGATAACAAAACAAAATTCCTCTTGCCAGGAATTTCAGATTGAAAAGAATTTACTAAAAAATAAAAACAAATAATAAAAGGTTGGGAGAGATAGATGGGCATGCCTCAACATGCCTATCAATCTATCTATCTATCTATCTATCTATCTATCTATCTATCTATCTATCTATCTATCTATCTATCTATCTATCCATCCATCCAGTACATACATACATACTCTATCTCTACCTATCCATCTGCTCATCCATCTCTGTCTCTCTCTCTGTCTGTCTATCTATCTAGCCATCCACCCCACCCACCCACCCACCCATCCTCTCTCCATCTCTCTATCTTTCTACCTATCCATTTGCCTATCCATCCCTGTCTGTCTGCCTGTTTCTCATCCATCCATCCATTCATCATCCTCTCTCCCTCTCTCTCTCTCTACCTATCCATCTGTCCATCCATCTCTATCTGTCTATCTATCTACCCATCCATCCACCCACCCCCTCTCCATCTCTCTCTACCTGTCCATCCCTATCTGTCTATCTATCTACCCATCCATCCATCCACAAATCCTCTCTCCATCTCTCTCTCTCTCTAGCTATCCATCTGTCCATCCCTCCTTATCTGTCCATCCATCCATCCATCCACCCACCCATCTTACATACATATATACATACATACATACATACATACATACATACATACATACATACATACATTACATATATTGTCTTGGAGAGCAGAGCGATCACGTGACCATAAACAGGAATGCAATTGTTCTCTCCATATGTAGGAAAGGGTTCTGACCCAACCCCTTCTCGCCCCTTTTCCTTCCCCTCCTAGGGGGGCAGGAGAAACATTCCCCATTATTGTAAGGTCAGAATATTCCATTATTTCCACCAAGCAATTTCCTCACCTTCCCTTGCCTGCCGCCCCCCCCCCCCCCCCGATCTCTGCCCCCTCTTCTTTGGCCTTTTGAAAGGCCAGCCAAGCTCCATCCCATTATATGGCCCTGCCACCCCAGGGGCAGAGCTGCTTCCAGCATGATGTTCTCGCCTTTTTAAATCAAGGCAGACACCTGAGACGAAGAAAAAAAAGGGGGGGGGGAGGAAAGGTGGGAGAGGAAAAAACAGGGCTCCCCAAAAGCTGCCTGGGCCGGCTACATGCTGGTCACTCTTCCTTGTCAACTCTGATTTATTGCCTCTTTGGTGTTCAATTTCACATTTTGTCCTCATCATATCCTCGCCTCGTGATGATTCCACGCTGACCCCTGGAGGGCAGGCCACGAATATTGATAAAACAATTATCTCTTAGCCGTTCATTTGATTTTCCATTTCAATTACAGATTGCAGGAGGTAGAAGGGAAAAGATTGCACCATTGATTTCCAAGCTGCCTGCTGCCCGGGCACCCCCTCCCCTCCCTCTCGCCTCTTCCCCTCCCTGCAACCTTAAGAGTTTTTTTTTGCCGTTGCACAATGGAAGAGCTTGCAAAAGAAGACCCCACAGTCTTCCCCTCTGCAGTGTTCCCATCCCTTCTTCTTTGAATCCGTGGCTCTCCTCGCCTGGAAGGGGCACACGGGGAAGGAGAACTGGGTCAGCAGACGGTGCTGCAGCGGGGAGGGGGTGGGGAAGTGTGCCCAAAATAGCCGCGGCAAAATTAACAGCTTTGAAGCAAAGTCAGTGGTGGTGGGCACAAGGATGGAGGGAGGGATGGTGAGAGGAGGAGGAGGAGAAGAAGGGGAGGGAAGGGTGGGAGGGTGGACAGACACACCGAGTGCAATTTTCTTCGGATGCAGTTAACAATTAACCTGATTTATTTCCCCTCCCTTCTAAAACTCTCTTGACTTACTCCCAGTATTTATGGGGGAAAGGATTCCAAAGACGTTGTCGCTGAAGGGAAACAGGCGTTGGGGGGGGTCTGGCCAAATTTCTACGCTGGGTCGAGATGGAGAAGACAGTGTGTTTGCTGGAGGATGAGGTCGCAAAGGCGGTTTAGAAATCTACTCCCGCGTAATAATAATAACTGTGGGGTCCTGGATGGCCTCTGGAGTGGGTGCTTTTTCTTGGGGGACGTTTCATCACCCAGCTAGGGAACATCCTCAGGACTTATGATGACGCCTAGCTGGGTCGTCAGACCACGAACTTCAGAGCCCATCAAGGACTCCACCGTTTGTTATTAGGATTACTCAGGAGTAAGTTTCTAGGCTGTCTTTGCAACCTCGCCATCAGTAGAGTAAAATACTATTTTCTTCTCCATCTCGACCCAGTGTAGTAACTTGGCCAGACCTGTATCTGTTTACCCCCCAAGGAAAGCACAGTTCCACCCTGAGCGATTCTGTCAAAACATCTCCAGTGCAAGAGAGTGTGGCGTTTATGTAGTAGCTACAGGAAGTGCCTGATGGCGTTATTTAAGGTAAAGGTAAAGGTTCCCTTCTCTCTCTCCCTTCTTCTCTTTCTTTCTGTCTTTCTCTCTCCCACCTTCTCTGTGTGTGTCTCTCTCTCCCTGCTTCACTCACGCTCTCTCCTCTCTCTCCTTCTGTCTTTCTTTCTCTCTCTCTATCTCTCTCCTTCTCTCCTTCTCTTTCTTTTTCTCTCTCTCTCTCTCCCTCTCTCCTTTTCTTTCTTTTTCCCTCTCTGTCTCTCCCCCTCCTCCCTCTCTCTCCTAATCTCTCTCTCCCTCCTTCTCTTTCTCTCCTTCTCGCTCTCTCCCTCCTTCTCTCTCTCTCTGTCTCTCTTCTCTCCCACCTTCTTTCTTTCTCTGTCTCTCTCCCTCTCCCCTTCTTTCTCTCTCTCTCCCTCTCCCTCTCTTCATCCTTCTCTCTTTCTCTCTCTCTTTCCTTCTCTCTCTATCTCTCTTTCCTTCTCTCTAGCTGTCTCTTTCTCTCTCTCCCCTCCCCCTCCCTCCTAATCTCTCTCCCTTCTTCTCTCTCTCCTTCTCTCTCTCTCTCCATCCTTCTATCTCTGTGTCTCTCTCCTCTCTCCCACCTTCTCTTTCTTTCTTTCTTTCTCTGTCTCTCTCCCTCTCCCCTTCTCTCTTTCTCTCTGTGTGTCTCTCTTCCTCTCCCTTCCTCCTTTCTTTATCTCTTTTCTTTCTCTCTCCTTTCTTCTCTCTCTCCCTCCCTCCCTCTCTTCATCCTTCTCTTTCTCTCTTTCCTTCTCTCTCTCTCTTCCTCTTTCTCTCTTTATCTCTCTCTTTCCTTCTCTCTCTTTCTCTCTCTCTCTCCCTCCCTTGCCAGGCAGTGACCCAGGACGGTCAGTCACTCAAACAGAAAAAGTGCTCATCCCTTACTAGGCATCATTCCGGTTCAATGGCCAGCTCAGCTCTAGTGGGATTTTTTCACGAGGCCTAGCTTAAGAAACAAGTTCAGCCTTTGATCAAGGTTTCCTGCCCGAGAGATGTGGTCGTTACAGGAAAGGGGGGGTGTCCCCCCCATTTTCCGTGACCCACCTCGGTGGCTCTGATCTCCTCCGAGCTTTCTCCTGGGCACCCTCCTTCTCAGCCCCGATGATGTGCAGCAATTAAGGTAATGAACTAGCCGGAGTAACCGGGGACGTAATGAGTCTCTTTTGTTCTCTGAATTCTTATGAAGTTCCCCCTTGTTCGCAAGGAAAACACACTCGAAGCTCCTAGAGGTTGTGTTTCCGCACACAGCTTGCGGAGGGGAAAATACAGATCGGCTTCCATTACGCCTTCAGGGTTTGCACTCTCTTTATAATTTAACACACCCACAATATTTCACTCCACGCGCTCCCACTCGACCCACGCCGACTTCAGATTCCCTGGAAATATTGTGACATTTTGCCAGGGATTGTTTTCGGCGTCTGGAGGAGATAATGGGACGGATCAACTGGAAAAGCATCGGCGTGCAAGCACTCCGTCGTTCTTTCGGCGTGTTTTTTTACACCATACACCCCAAGCAGAGGAGAGGAAAGGGGTATACTTGAAGGAGAGGGGGCCACCAATGTCTCCCGACCATAGCCACTCGAAGATGGGTGTGCTTCGACTCCCAGAATTCTCCAGCCCGCTTGCTCATTGACTGCGGATTTGAGAAAACCAGCTTGCCGAATGGAGGATTCTGGGAGTCGAAGTCCAATCATCTTCAAGTGGCCAAGGGAGGCCATAGGAAGCAAGGTTTATTTAGCATTTATGACCCACAGGGCTTCCTAGGCCACCTCATGCGATTCAAAGGTGAGTCCCATGGGAGAAGATTCCAAGGTCAATAGGCATCTTCTTCAAGGGAACTCTCCCTGTCTCTCTCTCCCTCTTTCTCTCCCTCTCTATCTCTTTCTGTCTCTCCCTCTTTGTCTCTCTCCCTTTCTCTGTCTCCCTCTTTATCTCCCTCTTTTTCTCCCTCTCTTTCTCCTTCTACCTCTCTTTCTCTGTCTCACTGTCTCTCTCTGAGTGTGCCTCTCTCTCTGTCTCTTTTTCTCCCTGTCTCTCTCTCTCTTTCTCCCTCTACCTCTCTCTGTCTCAGTCTCTTTCTCTGTCTTTCTTTGTGTCCCTCTCCCTCTTTCTCTCCCTCTCTCCCCCTCTATCTCTTTCTGTCTCTCCCTCTTTGTCTCTCTCCCTTTCTCTGTCTCCCTCTTTATCTCCCTCTTTTTCTCCCTCTCTTTCTCCTTCTTCCTCTCTGTCTCTGTCTCACTGTTTCTCTCTGAGCGTGCCTCTCTCTGTCTCTCTTTCTCCCTGTCTCTCTCTCTCCCTCTACCTCTCTCTGTCTCGGTCTCTCTCTCTGTCTCTCTCTGTGTTCCTCTCCATCTTTCTCTCCCTCTCTCCCCCTCTTTCTGTCTCTCCCTCTTTGTCTCTCTCCCTTTCTCTGTCTCCCTCTCTTTCTCCCTGTCTCTTTCTCCCTCTACCTCTCTTTCTCTCTCTGTCTCTCTCTGAATGTGCCTATCTCTGTGTATCTCTTTCTTCCTGTCTCTCTCTCTTTCTCCCTGTCTCTTTCTCTCTCTGTCTCACTGTCTGTCTCTCTCTGAGTGTGCCTATCTCTGTGTATCTCTTTCTTCCTGTCTCTCTCTCTTTCTCCCTGTCTCTTTCTCCCTCTACCTCTCTCTGTCTCTCTCTCTCTCTCTGTGTCTCTGTCTCTCTCTGAGTGTGCCTCTCTCTGTCTCTCTCTCTTTCTCCCTCTCCCTCCTCTGTCTCGGTCTCTCTCTCTGTCACTCTCTGTGTCCCTCTCACTCTTTCTCTCTCTCTCCCTCTTTCTGTCTCTCTCTCCCTTTCTCTCCCCGTCAATCTTTCTCCCCCTCTCTCTGTCTCTCTTTCTCTCTGTCTCTCTCTCTGACTCTCTGTCTCTCTTTCTCTCTGTCTCTCTCTGAGTGTGCCTCTCTCTGTGTCTCTCTGTGTCCCCCCCCCCTCTCATGCTATAAAGCCTTTCTCCCTGCCCACCCTCCCTCCCACCCACCCTGCCCGTTGCCGAATCCAAGGCGCTCTGATCTTTCATCTTAACACATTCTCTGGCCCCAAATTTCAGTGCAATCTCACCTCGTTTCTCCATACTACATTAACCCCTGGCAATTGCCTTCCAAATGACCCCATTAAGCCGTAATTGCCTCAGCAGGCCGGCACTCTCGCTTGTAATTCTGTCCCTCTCATCTCCCAGACGTTCTCTCAGCGTCATTTCAAGTCCTGGCTCCCTTCACCGAGCTCAGCTGATGACCTCGCTGTTCCGTGGCCAGAATGACGACGGAGAGCATTGTGGGGAGAGAATGCCATTACTTCTTTCTTTCTTTCTTTCTTTCTTTCTTTCTTTCTTTCTTTCTTTCTCTTTCTTTCTTTCTAAATAATAAAAAAAGATCTCCCAGACACTGAATATAATGTTCTTTGAGGATCATTGTCAAGGATATCAAAGACCACCCATTATGGTCTTTTGTTCCCTTAGGTTATTTTTCTTTTTCTTCCTTTCTTTCTCTCATTCTTTCCTTTTCTCTCTCTCACCTCTTTCCTTTTCCTTCCCATTTTCCCCCCTTCCTTTGTCCTTCCTCCCTTCCTTCTCTTCCTTTCTTCCCTTCTTACTTTTCTCCTCCCTCCCTCCATTCCTTCCTTCTTTTCTTCCTTTCCTCTTTGTCCCTTCCTTCCACTTTTCCTCTTTCCTTCCTTCTTCTCTTCCTCCTTTTCTCCTTCCCCTTCTTTTTCTTCCTTTCCTCTCTTTGTCCCTTCCTTCCCTTTTTCCTTCCTTCCTATCTTTCCCTCCTTCTCCTCTTCCTTTCCTCAATTCCTACTTTTCTCCTCCCTCCCATCCATTCCTTCCTTTTCTTCATTTCCTCTCTTTGTCCCTTCCTTCCCTTTTTCCTTCTTCCTTCCTTCCTTTTTCTCTTCCTTCCCTCGCTTAATTCTTTTCTCCTCCCTCCCTTCATTCCTTCCACTTCTTTTTCTTCCTTTCCTCTCTTTGTCCTTCCCTTCCCTTTTCCCTTCTTCTCTTCCTTTCCTCCCTTCCTCCTTTTCCCCTGCCTTCCTCCATTCTTTTCTTCATTTCATCTCCTTGTCCTTCCCTTCCCTTTTTCCTTCTTCCTTCCTTCTTCTCTTCCTTTCCTCACTTCCTCCTTTTCTCTTTCCTCCCTCACTCCCTTCATTCCTTCCCCTTCTTTTCCTATCTCTCCTCTCTTTGTCCCTTCCTTCCCTTTTCCTCTTTCCTTCCTTCTTCTCTTCCTCCTTTCCCCCTTCCCCTTCTTTTTCTTCCTTTCCTCTCTTTGTCCCTTTCTTCCCTTTTTCCTTCCTTCCTATCTTTCCTTCCTTCTCCTCTTCCTTTCCTCAATTCCTACTTTTCTCCTCCCTCCCTTCATTCCTTCCCCTTCTTTTCCTACCTGTCCTCTCTTTGTTCATTCCTTCCCCCTTTTCCTTCCTCCCCTCCCTCCGTCTTTCTTTCTCTTCCTTTCAGAACCCCGTGGGATGTGGGGAGGGGAGAGAGCAGGAGGAGGTTTTCTGCAGGTCAAAAAATCTGAAAACTTTGATGACAAAAGCTAGGCATCTCTTCAAACTGGTTTTTTTCCCCCCTCCTCGATCCTTTCCTCCAAACCAAAGCTCGGTAGAAAAAAAGAAGGAAATTGCCCCGGGGGCTTAAAAATTAGGATCTCCTGACTCTTTAAAATGTACTATGAAGCAGAAAGGTTGACATTTCTTCCCTGAACTTCATGGCTGGGTGAATGTTCGAATCCTGATCTTCTCAGCGTGAGTTTAACACGCTATCTGCTACGCCGCAAAGTTCTTGACAGCACATTTCTGGCTAGAAAACTCCAGATTGGAAGCAAAACTCCCGAGATGCTTTCAAGCTCCATCACGGATTCCTCCGTTGAAGGAGTCTGTCTCAAAATGACTTTTTCCCCCCACAGCAGTGTGTGTGTGTGTGTGTGTGTGTGTGTGTGTGTGTGTGTGTGTATGTCCCCGTATGTGTCCAATAGAAGAGAATATCTGTAGCTCAAGGTTGAACTGTGGAGTCCTTTGATGTTCTCCGATCTGGGTTGTTTTCCTGCAGACGTCTCGTGACCCAACTGAGTGACATCATCAGTGCTGGTTGAGTGTGGTTTGCTCCCTGTTTACGTTACAGTAGCTCTGAACTTGATTGTTGGATTGCAGACGTTTTAATACCTGACTAACATCGCCAGTGCACTGATGGTCATCCTTGGTCATGAGCCAGCACTGATGGTGTTGGCTAGTATGGTAATAAAGCATCTGCAAACAAACAACCCCATTCAGAAAGCACCAAGGACCTCGTAGTCATTGCCGTTGTCATCTTCCTCCTCCTCCTCCTCCCTGCAAACCACCTAGAGCTGATGATGTTCCCTAGTTGGGTCATGAAATGTCTGGGGGAAAAAACCACCCAGCTCAGAGAGCACCAAGGAACCCACAGTCATCATCGTCTTCCTCTTCCTCCTCCTCCCACCCTACATTATGATTATGTTTCCTAGTTGGGTCATGAAACGTTTACAAGAAAACCACCCAGCTCAAAGAGCACCCCATAGTCCTCCGGGATTGGGCAGCCTATAAATCATACAAATAAATAAATAGTCGTCCTCCTCCTCTTCCTCCTCCCACACTCCCTTCTGATGATGTTACCTAGTTGGGTAACTAAATGCCTGCAGGAAAACAATGAAGCTCAACGGATACTAAGAACTCAACAATCCAACCCTGAGTCTCTGCTTTTGATTGCAATGACTCAAAAGGTTCAACGCCAATGAATCAAACGCTAGGGTCCCACGACTAAAGAGGGGTCCTTGCAAGGAGAATCTCCATAGTAGTAACTGTGAGAGGGATGTTGTAGTCCTAGTGGACAACCATTTAAACAGGAGCCAGCCGTGGGCAGCAGCTGCCCAAAAAGCCAACACAGTTCTGGGCTGCATCAACAAAGGGATAGAATCAAGATCACGTGAAGGGTTAATACAACTTTATAATGCCTTGGTAAAGCCACACTTGGAATACTTGCATTCAGTTTTGGTCACCATGATGTAAAAAGGATGCTGAGACTCTAGAAAGAGTGCAGAGAAGAGCAACAAAGAGGATTAGGGGATTGGAACATAAGAAGAACGGTTGCAGGAACCGGGCATGGCTAGTTTAATGAAAAGAAGGACCAGGGGAGACATGATAGCAGTCTTCCAATATCTCAGGGGCTGCCCCAAAGAAGAGGGAGTCAAACTATTCTCCAAAGCACCTGAGGGCAGGACAAGAAGCAATGGGTGGAAACTAATCAAGGAGAGAAGTAACCTCGAACTAAGGAGAAATTTCCTGGCAGTTGGAACAATTAATCAGTGGAACAAGTTGCCTCCAGAAGTTCTGAAATGCTCCAACACTGGAAGTTTTAAAGAAGATGCTGGATAACCCTTTGTCTGAAGTGGTGTAGGGTTTCCTGCCTAAGCAGGGGGTTGGACTAGAAGTCCTCCAAGGTCCCTTCCAACTCTGTTATTGTTGGAAGGGACCTTGTATTGTTTTGTTCAACAAATCCATTCGGGCCCAGCATTTCTGACAGCCTTGGTGCTAAGCCGAAGAAGAAGAATCCGAACAAGACCAACGAGAAAAGGAGAGCGAGAGGCACACACACAACCACACAAACAAGAAGGAGAGAGAGAGATGCTCCCGTATGCATTAATGCTTCTGAAAACTGATGCCGTGTCAACATGAATGTGTTTTACAGTAAAATTGAGTGTCACGGCCAACGTGGATCCAATGTTTCTCTGCAGGCTAATGCAGTCGCGGCAGGCTTACAATTGAGTGAAGTTGTCATGCACAGTGATATTTGGCTTCAATAAGGCAAGCTCCAGCTATTGCCGGCAAAGGAAAGGCAAAAGAGCTTCAGCCACCTCCACTTTGCGCTTTCACGAAAGATCGGAGCCTTTAGTGACAGAATGACTGAGTTCGGAAGGGACCTCGGAGGTCTTCTAGTGCAGCCCGCAGCTCTCAAGCAGGAAACCTCCGTTGCCCAAACTCTTCTTGAAAACCTCCAGGGGTGGAAGTTCTTTTTCTAACGCTTCTGCTTCGTGACATTTGCAAGACGTATTTGAATGACATCGCTAAAACAACAGTATCAGCCAAGGTGGCGCAGTGGTTAAATGCAGCACTGCAGGCTACTGCTAGATCAGCAGTTCAGCGGTTCAAATCTCACCGGCTCAGGGTTGACTCAGCCTTCCATCCTTCCGAGGTGGGTAAAATGAGGACCCAGATTGTTGTTGGGGGCAATATGCTGACTCTCTGTAAACCACTTAGAGAGGGCTGAAAGCCCTATGAAGCGGTATATAAGTCTACTGCTATTGCTATTGCTATTGCTATTGCTATCAATCAGAAGGGAGCTGGAAGGAAGGGGCCTTGGAGGTCTTCTAGTCCAACCCCCTCCCCCAACCCCCATCCCCGCTCAAGCAGGAGAGTCTAATACAAGTAGTCCTCAATGTGTGGCCGTTATGGAAATTTCCGTCACTAAGCAAGCAAAACTCTCGTCAAGTGAATCTGGCCCGTTTCAACCATCTGTCTTCCCACCGTTGTTAAGTGAATCACCACAGTGGTTGAGTTAGCAACGTGGATCTTCAGTGAATCCACCTTCCCCCCTTGGCTCTGTTGGTACGAAGGTCGCAAAAGGGGAATCACGTCTCACACACACACACACACACACACACACACAGACACGGGACCCTGAAACTGTCATAAAGAGGAGTCCGTTGCCAAGCTCTAGAATTTTGATCATCGCGATCACGGGGGACGCCAGAATGGCTGTTAAGTATGAAAAAATGGTTCTTTTTCAGCGCCGTTGTCCCTTTGGACGGTCACTAAATGGACCGTTGTAAATCAAGGATGACCTCCGCCCGGCTACCGCCATGCCAAAGTGGGTTTGCGTAGCGTTTTAAGAGTGTTTCAATTGCACAAATCATAAAGCAATGGTCAGCGTGGATTCCTCCAATGTCAACTTTGCCTAATCGTGGGGGAATGAAACTGCTTTTCTAACAGACTGCCTTAAAAAAGGGTTAAAAAAAAAAACACCACAAAAAACACCTCAACAAGTCTAAAACTTCGACCGATACTGTATTATTATTTTCTTCATTCCATTATTTTCTTCTTCATTCCATTATTTTCTTCTTCATTCCATTATTTTCTCCTTCATTCCATTATTTTCTCCTTCATTCCATTCTCACATGGCCCTCGCACTCAAGTGGTTTATCTCGTCTTTTGATTTCTTGCAAGATGGCCTAATTAGAATCTTAGCCATTTGCATATTTTCTCCCTCCCCCTTTTTCAAAAAATAAAGTAAAATTAATCCACCTTAAGCAGGGCTCGGGGGCTGCAAAACTGCTGAGCTCTTCTATATCCAGTCGGATATTTTGCTGGCGTTTGGGCATTAAGCCCTTGCGCGCACACACACACACACACACACACAAAAAAAGCCACATCTCTTTTTGAATAATTAGCCAGGGGAAAAAAAAAACAAAATGAAGCAAAGGAAGCCGTTGGGAAAAGTGGCCCAACTTTTTAGGCACCAGCTGCGGGCTCGAGAAACTTTGCCGATCGAAGAAACGGCCTTTCTTCTCTCCAAAGGGGGAGACTTTCACCGAGCTAAATTTGAAAAGCCTACATTTGTTATCTGTAAAGACTTCACCTCCAAATTTGGCCGTAGGGCCGCGGCAGAACGGATAATGAATCCCATAGCGAAGTCTGTCCACCGGTGAATCATGACAGCTGGGAAAGTGGGATATAAATTTAATGCAACACCCTCCCCCCCCAAAAAAGAAGAAGAAGGAAGGAGCAGAAGTCCATTAAAGCAGGAGACAAGTGTCCCTTGGAAGACACAGAGATTGGGAAGCGAAGGCGATGAGAAAGCGAGCAGAGTTTTAAAAATCTTCAAGGGGGGAGGATGATCTATTTATTTCGAAGAGTTTCCAACATCTGTGAAAGCATTTCTGGGGGACACTTCCAGCACAGCTGTTGTGCTCCATTCATGCTTCGCCCACCTCCACCGTTCTGTGACTTTCTCATTTAACTAGGACGGGCCACAGGGCAGCCCCACCAGGCGCCGTGGGAGTTACGGGGCTGCTCCCACCACAGCTAGCCTGCGTTCTACGGGAGATGTTTGGAAGCGACAGCTCGGCAGGCCCAGGTGTCCTTTCCCTAGCAGCAGCAAGCTTTCCGGCTCATTCGAAAATCAGCAATCCCCAGCTGGGGCGGGAGGTCCAAGCAACTCAGCTCAACGTCAACCAGCGAGCAGTCGAGAGAACATCACTGCAAAGCTAGAAGCTATTCTGGAAGCTCTTCTATTTGCTATACTGGTGTACGAGAAGAGCAGGGGGTGGTGCTAAGCTAGTCATCAGCCTACAGTCATTACGTTGCCACAAACAGTCCAACTCTCTTGAATTCATTGGCCCTTATCTGGTACCAATTTAGCACTGTATGTCTGTTCATGTTTTAGGACCTGGCTACCTGAGAGACCGCCTCCTGCCACTTACCTCCCAACGACCAACAAGATCGCACAGGTTGGGCCTCTTCCGGGTGCCGTCAACCGGACAATGCCAGATGGCGACTCCCCGGGGGAGGGCCTTCTCTGTTGCTGCGACGGCCCTGTAGAACGATCTACCTGCAGAGATCCGGACCCTACCCACTCTCCCGGCCTTCCGTAAAGCCATCAAGACCTGGCTGTTCCGGCAGGCTTTGGGCTGTTGATTGATATCCAGCCCCGCTTAGATGGAACGGGTGATGTGAATTTTAATACTGTATTTTTTATGTTTTTACTTCTATTTTTAAATTTTAAATATTTCTTGTCTGTTGTGAGCTGCCCAGAGTCCCTATGGGAATGGGCGGCATACAAATTCTAATAAACCTGAAACTTGAAACTTGTTGACCAGATCCTTGGGCATAAGACTTCTTCTGAACTGGATACACATGTGTGACCCCGATCCTTCATGCTGGACAACAATGATGCTCAAACCTCTTCCAAACTAAGATATAATTGAAGTTTGAAGTTTTGTTTTATTTATATGCCGCCCTATTCCCTGCAGGGACTCAGGGCAGCGAACAACTCAAACGGGGAAGGGAACATACAGAAACAAGACAAGTATTTAAAAAATAACCAACAACCATACCTGTCGAGAGGGGAAGGGAGCTCATCAACCCCAGGCCTGCCGACACAGCCAGGTTTTAACGGCTTTTCGGAAGGCCGGGAGAGAGGCGAGGGTCCGAATCTCTGCGGGGAGTTCGTTCCAAAGGGCCGGAGCTGCAACAGAGAAGGCCCTCCCCCGGGTCGTAGCCAGATGGCATTGGCTGGTAGACGGGACCCGGAGGAGGCCGACCCTGTGCGATCTAATGGGTCTTTGGGAGGTAATTGGCAGCAGGCGGTCTCTCAAGTACCCAGGTCCAATACCATGAAGGGCTTTATAAGTAATAACTAGCACCTTGAAGCCCACAGCTAAGGAAGGCAGTTCTACCCATTTTCTGTCTCGGTGAGCAGCGGCACCTCGCTCTATTGATTGACTGGATAGATAGGTAGATAGCCATCCTTCTGGTCATCACAACTCAAAACCAATAAAAGCAAAGCAACAAAGCCACAATCACCCAAGGAGATTGTCTGAGCCAAGCAGATTCTTGGGCCCACCGTGACAAAGTGCTCAGCTCACCTGGGTAAATATATTTCCCCCCCCCCCATCTCCTCCAGCTTTGACGGTGGCTTGTTATTAATGGCTGTAAACAACAGTAATTGGAATGCACTGACAAACTCACCATTCATCCCGCCAACCTCTCTCTCTCTCTCTCTCTCTCTCTCTCTTCTCCCCACCCCTCCCTTATTTTTATTGCAGGATTTGTAATATTATCCAATTAGACCTGCCCCTATGATTCAAATGACATCGGAACCTCAACTTGCAAATCTGCAGAAGTGACAACCCGGCTGTAAATTTCGGAGGTCCCTCTCCGAAGCCGAAGGGAATAGAAATGAGTGTGACTCGTTCTTCGGTTTTAACTCTCTCCTTCCGGGCTTGGTAAAGTCGCGTCAGATCGGCGTGATTTTCTTAAAAGGCCCAACCCGCAAAAGTATCGCGCAGTTCCTAATCAAAAAGAACCAGCAAGAACAGGTGAGCCCACGCCGACAGGGAAGACGAGCAGCGAATAAAACGAGAGCAAGACCCACTCTCCCTTTCAGCACTGATGAGGTTACCTAGTTGGGTGATGAAATGTCAGCGGGAAAACAACCAAGTTCAGAGAGTGCCTTGGATCTCACAAGTCAACAAGCCCTTTCAAATGTTTTATTTTATTTATTTATTTATTAAATTTATATCGCCGCCTATTCGCCCAGAGCAACTCAAGGTGGCTTATATAATTTAAAACCACCTTAAAACCACAATAAATAATAAAAGAATCAGATAAATTAATACAATATGGGGCAATTTTTACAGATGTTCCTTCCCCCATCAACCACTCTCCATCTGTCTCTCCCTTTCTCTCTCTCTCTCTTCGCCTCTATGTTTCTCTCTTTCTCTCCCTCTCTATCTCTATTTGTCTCTCTCTCTCCCTCTCTCCCTCTGTCTCTCTCTGTCTCTCTCTCTGTCTCTCTCTCTCTCTATCTCTCCCTCTGTCTCTCTGTCTCTCTCTGTCTCTGTCTCCATCTCTCTCCCCATCTCTCTCTCTCTCTCTCTCCCCTATTCCCCCAAATGCAGGCACAAATCTCAGTTACTTAATTCCGAGCCATCAAGTCAGATTTGAGTCATGGTGACGAGCGGGCATGGAGAAATTCTTGCTAACTTGTCCTTGTCTCCGTAATAACTCATAAGCTTTTCCAAGGACGTCCCTGTTATCCCACTGGTCCTGTCCATCTATCTCCCCTTCTTCAAGAGAGTGAACCAGGAGTGGACAGCCCCTGACTTGTTGGCTACCCCCCAAAAGCCCCCCTCCAAATATTTGTTAGGCAGCACAATGGTTAATGACTTTAAAAATAAATAACTAAGCCTCCAAAGAGGCTAAAAGAAAATGATAGAAGAGAATATTTGTAGCTCAGGGTTGAACTGTGGGGTCCTGGGTGCTCTCTGAGCTTGGTGGTTTTCTTGCAGATATTTCATGACCCAACTAGGGAACATCATCAATGCTAAAAGAAAGTGGAGCTTGCAGAATAGAGGAAGAGGAGGTGGAGAAGGAGGAGGACTGTGGGGTCCTTGGTGCCCTCTGAGCTTGGTGGTTTTCTTGCAGACATTTCATCACCCAACTAGGGAACATCATCAGTGTTAGAAGGGAGGGGGGTTGTGGAGAGAAGAAGAGGAAGAGGAAGAGGAAGAGGGAGGCGGAGGAGGAGGAGGAGGAGGAGGAGGAGGAGAAGCAGAAGAAGAAGAAGAAGAAGAAGAAGAAGAAGAAGAAGAAGAAGAAGAAGAAGAAGAAGAAGAAGAAGAAGAAGAAGAAGAAATGATAGATGATGATGGAGTCCTTGGTGCTCTCTGAGCTTGGTGGTTCTCTTGCAGACGTTTCATCACCAAAGTAGGTAACATCATCAGTGCTAAATGGAGTGGGGTTTGGGAGGAGGAGGAGGAAGAGGAGGAGGAGGAGGAGAACTGTTGGGTCCTTGGTGCTCTCTGAGCTTGGTGGTTTTCTTGCAGATATTTCATCACCCAACTAGGGAACATCATCAGTGCTAGAAGGGAGTGCGGTTTGGGAGGAGGCGGAGGAGGAGGAGAACTGTGGGGTCTTTGGTGCTCTCTGAGCTTGGTGGTTTTCTTGCACACATTTCATGACCAAACTAGGGAATATCTTCAGTGCTAGAAGGGAGTGGGGTTTAGAAGGAGGAGGAGGCAAAAAAAATTTTTAAATCCCACCACTGAGCTGAAGAGGACTCTTCCAGCTTTCCACCCCAAACCGGTTAAAAAGAAGAAGAAGGGAGGAAAAAAATCCAGATACAAAGCCGAAAACTGACAATGCATTTTTCCTTTCAGTTTTAATCAGCTTCCCTGTTGTACAAGCGCAGCCGACGGTGACGCCAGATTCTGCCTCCCAACTTCCCTTCACCTTTGTCGCTACACCAGGGACGCCGTGTCAAGACTGTTCAGCTTTTTTGATGAGTGCTGCGTGAGTAACTAATGTGTAAATGCAGATACCTATAGAAAGCCGCTTTTGACAGTGATGTATTGCAAACGGGTTCCAGATGTTGGGCGGGGGACGCTTGGCCGAGCACCTGGGGCCCGGTTAA
>NW_022473787.1:0-32192 GCF_009769535.1 Thamnophis elegans | reverse complement strand
ACCTTTAACCTGGCTGTTTCCTCTGGCAGCTACTTTTCCTTACAGCTAATTCCTCTTGCAGTTTTACATTTTGAAGGCCTTTCATTGACTCCTATCACCAGCCAGCAAAAACTTAAGAAGTCGGGACTTCAACTCCCAGACTTCCCCAGCTGCCAGGCTTTTATATGGGTGGACTCCAACTCCCAGAATTCCTCAGCCAGCAAGCTTTAAGATGTGTGGACTTCATGCTGGCTGGGGAACTTTGGGAATTGAAGTGCACCCATCTCCAAGTTGCCAAGGCTGAGAAACCCTGGCCCAGATACGTTGCACAAAATACTCAAAGGTGAAAAGAGAAATGATAAATGCGCACGAGAGTAAAGCCATCCCACCACCCATCTACACCCAGCCCCACGCCCCCACCCCCTCCAGCCAAAGGAACTCTAGGAAGCCGAGAGGCATTGGAGATGAGGGCATCCCTGCCAAATGATGCTTACCAGAAGCTGGGCGCCTTCTCACAACCAGGCAACTCAGCTTGCTCGCACTCTCGGCTTGCTTTCCAGGGCAGCTGCAAAGCTACGCAACTTGATCAGAAAAGAGTCCTTAGAAATCTGCACAACCCGCCTGGTGGGGCTGCGCTGCGGGGCTGGGGGGGGGGGCTGAGGGGCTGGTTAGGGCAGCGACCCTGGCGGTCACGGCTGGGAAGCTCTGGGAAGAATTTGGCGGCTGCTCCTCCAACACAAACACCACAGGAGCAAACAAAGGCTTGTTTTGCAATCTGCTAATTGAGGCTTTGTTTGGGAAAAGGAAAGGTTTCCAAAGAAAGAAAGAAAGGAAGTTTGGGAACCCTAAAAGGTCTGGTTTTTGAAGGAGCCTTATCAAGGTCAGGATCTTGAGAGGCTGTGCGTGGGAAGACTTTCTTCCTTTCTTTCTTTCTTTCTTTCTTTCTTTCTTTCTTTCTTCCTCCTTCCTTCCCATTCCTCCCTCCCTCTTTCTTTCTCTTTCCTTCCTTCCTCCCTCTCTCCCTCCCTCTCCTCCTTCCCTTCTTCCCCCTTCCTTCCTCCCCTCCTTCCTTCCTTCCTCCCTCTCTCCCTCCCTCTCCTCCTTCCCTTCTTCCCCCTTCCTTCCTCCCCTCCTTCCTTCCTTCCTTCCCCCTTCCTTCCTTCCCCCCTTCCTTCCTTCCCCCCTTCCTTCCTTCCTTTCTTCCTTCCCTCCCACCCTCCCTCCCTTCCCTCCCTCCCCTCTTCCTTCCTTCCGTCCCCCTTCCTTCCTTCCCCCCTTCCTTCCTTCCCCCCTTCCTTCCTTCCTTACTTCCTTCCTTCCTTCCCCCATCCTTCCTTCCTTCCTTCCTTCCTTCCTTCTCCCTTCCTTCCTTTCCTCCCTTCCTTCCCTCCCTTCCCCTCTTCCTTCCCTCCCTTCCCCTCTTCCTTCCTTCCTTCCCCCTTCCTTCCTTCCTTCCCCCTTCCTTCCTTCCCCCTTCCTTCCTTCCTTCCTTCCCTCCCTTCCCTCCCTTCTTTCCTTCCTTCCTTCCCCCCTTCCTTCCCCCCTTCCTTCCTTCTTTCCCACCTTCCTTCCTTCCCCCTTCCTTCCTTCCTTCCTTCCTCCCTCACTTCCCCCCTTCCTTCCTTCCTTCCCCCTTCCTTCCTTCCCACCTTCCTTCCTTCCCTCCCACCCTCCCTCCCCCTCTTCCTTCCTTCCTTCCTTCCTTCCCCCCTCCCTTCCCTCCCTTCCCCCCTTCCTTCCTTCCTTCCTTCCCCCCTTCCTTCCTTCCTTCCTTCCCTCCCTCCCTCCCTCCCTCCCTTCCACCTGCTTTTCTGCAGAGTTCCTTCTTCCTGAGCTTTGTCCCCTGACTAACCTGTCCAGGGCCCCAAACCCTTCGCTTTTCACCTCCAATTAGAGATGGAAGGTGAGAACTTTTAATGAGAATTTGGGGACTCCTTGGGGGGGCAGCTGACAACTTATAACTTGGGTTTTTCTATATTTTTAATGAAAGGGTTTTTTTTTTTAAGGAAGATTAAAAACAAATGCAAAGCTGTGAATTTTAGAGGGGGAAATAGACCTTCAGCCCCCCAGAAACAGACAAAGAGACAGAAGGGACTTTGGCCAAAGCTCCCAGGGGGCCAGTGGGAGAGAGGCTCATCCCTGCTTTCTCCCGAGTTGCCCAATCTGGAGGCCTACAAGCATTTCTCTGGAAATGGCTTCATGCCCAATGAAGTCAACTTCTTTGGAACAAGAGTTTGGCCTCCCTTGCCTGTCTGGTTCCCGGATTGGGGGTTGGGGGGCTGAGGGGGTCAACCAGGAGAAGAAGGGAGCCTGCTTGTTCTGCCACCATCTCCCAGAGCAAGCAAGAAGGTCAACCCAACCCCAGACAATCCATGGTTAGCTCTTCCCAGAAGATGCTGCTTTGCAGAAGCTCAGCTGCCATCCTGGCTGTGCCATCAGCTCCTTCTGAGGCTCGGCGTCTTTTGAGAAGCATCCAGGTAATCCTCAATGCTTCGTTCAGTGACTGCTCGAACTTACAACCTCACTCAAAAAAGCCACTTGGGATCGTTTTCCACACTTAAGAGCGTGGTAGTTCGCCAGTGTAATTTCACCTGATTTACATTTGGATGCTTGGCAAGGGGTTCGCATTTCTGACGGATACAGTGCTCGAGGATCACATGATTCCCCTTTTGTGACCGTCTGACAAGCAAAGACATTGGGGAAGCCAGATTCACTTAACAACCCTGTTCCTGACTTAACAACGGCAGTGATTCACTTAACAACCGAGGCAAGAAAGGCCATAAAATGAGACAAAATTAAATTGTCTCACTTAGCAACACAAAGTTTGGCATCAACTGTGGTCGTACGTCGAGGACTGCCTGCAATCAAAACATGGTGAAGGCTGAGGTCGACTCAGCCTTCCGTCCTTCCGAGGTGGGTCAAATGAGGACCCAGATTGTTGTTGGGGGCAATATGCTGACTCTGTAATCCACTTAGAGAGGACTGTAAATCACTGCGAAGCGTTATATAAGTCTACGTGCTAGTGCTATTTCACACTAAGTAATTGTGTTTGCACAACCTGTTGCATCGGGGGGCTTAAAAGGGGATGGAATTGCACATCATGTGCAAAAGGTGGTCCTTTGTGTTCATTCTCTCAGATTGAGTTGGCTAAATCTGGGGAATTCCGGGAGTTGAAGTCCACAAATCTTAAAAAGCTCCAAGGTTGGGATCTCATGTTTGAGCAGGGGGTTGGACTGGAAGACCCCCAAGGTCCTTTCCAACTCTCTTATTCTGTTAGCCATTGAGGCCGAAAGGACCAGCAGAGACAGGAGAGCAGCCTTCCAGTATTTGAGGGGCTGCCACAGAGAGGAGGGGGTCGAGCTACTCTCCAAAGCACCTGAAGGCCAGAGAAGGAAGAATGGATGGAAACTAATGGGTGGAACTAGAGGCTCAAACATATGATGAAAGGTTGCAGGAACCAGGCCTGGCTGGTCTAGGGAAGAGAAGGACCAGGGGAGACATGAGAGCATCTTCCAATATTTGAGGGGCTGCCACAGAGAGGAGTTGGGGGTCAAGCTATTCTCCAAAGCCCCCGAAGGCCAGACAAGAAATCATGGACGGAAACTGACCAAGGAGAGATTCAACCTGGAAATAAGGAGGAATTTTCTGACAGGGAGAACCATCAACCCATGGAAGAGAAGTTGCCTTCGGAAGTTGTGGGAGCTTCATCCCTGGAGGCTTTCAAGAAGAGACTGGACTGCCATCTGCCATAAATGGTGTAGGGTCTCCTGCTTGGGTAAGGGGTTGGACTAGATGACCTATAAGGTCCCTTCCAACTCTTGTTATTCTGTATCTGTAAAGGCTTGTGGAGCAGCGCATATCTGGGCCCCGTAGCCAACTATTCTTTGCTGTTTTCTAACTTTGCTCTCAGGTAGCAACGTCTGAGCTGGCAACATTCTTCCATCTGCTGCTTTCTTCTTCCAGGCCTGGAAGGAAAACAGCTTCACAGTTGTCCTTGATTTATTTTACAGAGTTACTTTGCGCACAGGGCTCCTCGCCTCTTTAATAAAGACCCCATTTCCAGTTTAATTACGGCTTGTTTTGCATTGTGAAACTTATGGCAGGTTCCTTTGACTGAAAGGGGAGAGCTAAAAAGAAAAGAAAGTATTTCCGTCTTGTTTCTTAAGAACTGGATGAGGAACATATCCCACGGTACACTGCAAATTTGGGATGTGGCAACAATCCCAACAGACGTTCCTTAAGTTGCAAAGTTGGACGGTGGCTCGTAGCTGGGTTTACAAGCAAGCCGGAATGACTGTTGGTTTTGAAGGTCAGGTTGAACAGCCCTCCCTGAGGCCGACTCTCACAATTTTAACCGCACCGTTGTGCTTCTTGGACTGGTGAGGAAGATTTCAGCACCATCTGGGGCCGGCCAAATTGGTGCCCAAATTGGTTCCTGGCATCAAACAGCCACAGGAACAACATTTCCCCTTTCATTCTAACCCACAGGGCTGCAACGGAAGGGATTTTTCCCCCTTAAAACGTTTGTTTCAAACAGTGAGGGCCACAAAAGATGGGCTTTGTAATACTTGAAACGTCCCAAAGGTGCATTTTTCCCCCCTCTCAGGAGGCAACTGGACTTTCTGGTTTTTTTCTTTGAAGGTGTTTCACTTCTCATCCAAGAAGCTTCCTCCACTCTGACTGGATGGTGGGGAATGGAAGGATTTCCGTAAAGAGACTAAGACGTGGCTGTTCCGGCAGGCCTGGGGCTGTTGAGTATTCCAGCCCCATTTGATGAGATGGATGTTGTGTTGATTTTAACTTTGTAATTTTAAATGTTTTAAATGATTTTTATTTGTTGTTTTTATTTGCTGTGAGTCGCCCAGAGTCCCTAGGGAGTGGGCGGCATACAAATACCATTAAAGTTTGAAAAGTTTGAAAGTTTATATTCCTTGCAGACAGCTGGTCATTTGCAATCTTTGAGAGGGTCCTTGAGGCCCCTTGGAGGTTTATCTGTGTCCTCAGGGTCACCTGAGTGGTGCAAATGGTTCCTGTAGTCTGCAATTTTTTTCCTCTGGAAATCCCTTCCTACTCCCACACCATTCCTCTCTTTGGGTCTTCATCCCAAATTGTGTAGCTAAAAGTCTGTAGAGATTCTCAGTCCTCCAGGTCATGGTTATCCCAAAGGTTGTTTTTCAAGGAACTGGACTTCCTTGGTTTTTCTTTGAAGATGTTTCGCTTCTCATCCAAGAAGCTTCCTCCGCTCTGACTGGATGGTGGGGAAGGGAAGGATTTTATATTCCTTGCAGACGGCTGGTCCTTTGCATCCTTTTAGAGGGTCCTTGAGGCCACTTGGAGGTTTCTCTGTGTCCTCAGAGTCACCTGAGTGTTGCAACAGCCTGTCTCTGCCTTCAGTAGAGAAGAGACATGGGGCAGATAACATCCTGCATTCAAGAAGGCTCCACCCCCATTTGCACCACTCAGGTGACCCTGAGGACACAGGTAAACCTCCAAATGGCCTCAAGGACCCTCTCAAAGGATGCAAAGGACCAGCTGTCTGCAAGGAGTATAAAATCCTTTCTTTCAGAGTTTTAGAGTTTTATTGAACACTTATAGGCCGCCCTTTTCCCTGAGGGGACTCAGGGCGGCTTACAATAATGAGGGAGGGGAGTGCAAGACAAGACATAAAAGAAAATGTGAGTAAAAATAATTAACAATAAAAGCACAACATTCACTCAGCATTTGGGCGGGGAGAGAGTAAAGTCCTATCCCCAGGCCTGACGGGATAGCCAGATCTTAAGGGCCGTGCGGAAGGCCTGGACTGTGGTGAGGGTGCGGATCTCCATGGGGAGATTGTTCCATAGCGTCGGAGCTGCGACTGAGAAGGCTCTCCTCCGCGTAGTCGCCAGTCGGCACTGACTGGCGGATGGGATTCGGAGGAGGCCTACCCTGTGCGATCTGATGGGACGCAGGGAGGTAATTGGCAGAAGGCGGTCTCTCAAATAGCCAGATCCGCTACCATGGAGCGCTTTATGGGTGGTAAGTAGGACCTTGAAGTGCACCCAGAGATCAACAGGTAGCCAGCGCAGCTCACGGAGGATCGGTGTTATGTGGGCGAACCGCGGTGCGCCCACAATCACTCGCGCGGCCGCGTTCTGGACTAGCTGAAGCCGCCGGATGCTCTTCAAGGGCAGCCCCATGTAGAGCACATTGCAGTATTCCAGCCTAGAGGTCACAAGGGCCTGAGTGACTGTTGTGAGGGCCTCCCGATTCAGGTAGGGCCGCAACTGGCGCACCAGGCGAACCTGGGCAAATGCCCCCCTGGTCACAGCTGACAAGTGATGGTCAAAACTCAGCTGTGGGTCCAGGAGGACTCCCAAGTTGCGGACCTTGTCTGAGGGGTATAAATTTTGCCCCCCCCCAGCCTGATTGATGGAACATTAGCCAAATTGTTGGGAGGGAAACACAACAGCCACTCGGTCTTGTCTGGGTTGAGTACCAGTTTGTTAGCTCTCATCCAGTCCTTAACGGCCTCAAGACCCCGGTTCATCACGTCCACCGCTTCATTGAGTTGGCACGGGGCGGACAGATACAACTGTGTATCGTCCGCGTATTGATGGTATTTTATCCCGTGCCTCCGAATGGTCTCGCCCAGCGGTTTCATGTATATGTTGAATAGTAGGGGGGATAAGACCGAGCCCTGCGGCACCCCATAAGTTAGGGGCCTCGGGGACAATCTCTGCCCCCCCACCAACACCGACTGCGACCTGTCCGAGAGGTAGGAGGAGAACCACTGCAGAACAGTGCCGCCCACCCCCACCTCCCGCAGTCGTCACAGAAGGATACCATGGTCGATGGTATCGAAAGCCGCCGAGAGGTCAAGGAGAACCAGGATGGACGCATGGCCTCCATCTCTGGCCCTCCAGAGATCATCGGTCAATGCGACCAAAGCGGTTTCTGTGCTGTAACCGGGCCTGAAGCCGGACTGGAAGGGGTCAAGATAGTTAGCTTCCTCCAAGGTACGCTGAAGCTGGAAGGCCACCACCTTCTCAACAACCTTCCCCACAAAGGGGAGGTTGGAGACTGGACGGTAGTTATTAAGAACTGCTGGATCCAAGGACGGTTTCTTCAGGAGGGGTCTCACCACCGCCGCTTTAAGTGCGGCGGGGAAGTGCCCCTCCCGAAGGGAGGCGGTAACAACCGCGTGGATCCAGCCTTGTGTCACCTCACTGCTATACAGGTGGAGGCGCTCACAGCTCGCATAGCCTTGTCCACATCCCCGGAGGCAACATCCTGAAACTCAACCCAGAGATGGTCTGCCAAGTCATTCCCTTGTGTCTCGGCTGGATCTGCGAGAGTGGAGTCCAGGTCCGATCGAAACCGAGGAACTTTGTCCGCCAAGAACTGAACATACTCCTCAGCCTTACCCTGTAAGGGGTCCCCCGTCTCCCTCCTATTCTTTCCCCTTTCAGTCAGAGCTGAAGAAGCTTCTTAGATGAGAAGCGAAGCGTCTTCAAAGAAGAACAAGAAAGTCCCGTTGCCCCTTGAAAAAAAGAAAGAAAAAGAAACACCTTTGGGACAACCATGACCTGGATGATGAGAATCTCCGTAGCTACCTGAAACATGGTTTTCGTAGTGCTGTTGCGCTGGCTAACTAACAGGAGTTTCCTTGCATTCTAGATTTGCCTTCGTCAAATGTTTTGCTAACCGTTTCCCAAAACCTTCAAGAAAAGCGTCTCTTTCAGGAAACCGGGAGGGGCAGGAGAGCATTCGACAGAGTTTAGATGAAGGTTTAGTTTTCAGCTCTTCTCAAACCTCCAGGAAAAAAAGGGGATTCTCCAAGCCCAACCTTGGGAAGCCCTGAGAACACCCGAAGTTTTTCCTTTGCAAACCTCTCTTTGGCTTTGACTCAGAATACGAGGCTTCGCTCCCATCTCTTTGGAGGCTCTCGAGATGCCACCGGACAGAGGACAGTTTCTGAGTCCACTTTTGCTTTGAGGGTCTTTCTTGTAAAAGCAAACGCAGCCCATTTCCCCAGGCTCCCCTTTTTCATAAGGAGACCCCCAACTTCATCCAAGTACCCCCATCGGTTGCTTTTAAATGCTCTTCCGACTCGGGGGGCTTATTGGGAAAGTTAAGATGAGGCAGATCCAGGTTTGGCCATCAATACAAATCCAGCAGCCACCGAAATCCAGTCACTTGGCAACTGGCACAGGTTTATGAAGGTTGCCGTGTCCCTGAGTCACATGATCTCCATTTGCGACCGTCTGACAAGCAGAGTTAATTGAATTGAATTGAATTGAATTGATTTTATTTGTAGGCCGCCCTTTTCCCTGAGGGGACTCAGGGCGGCTCACAGAAACCAGGGAGAGGGGAATACAATACAATACAGTACTAAGACAACAACACATAATAAAAATGATACACAACATGCATACAACATTCGGGCGGGGTAATGGTCCTTATCCCCAGGCCTGACGGGCGAGCCAGTTCTTCAAGGCTGTGCGGAAGGCCTGGACGGTGGAGAGGGTACGAATCTCTACGGGGAGCTCGTTCCAAAGGGTCGGGGCCGCTACTGAGAAGGCCCTCCTCCTTGTGGTTGCCAGCCGACATTGGCTGGCCGATGGGATGCGGAGGAGGCCTAACCTATGAGATCTTATAGGCCGTAGGGAGGTAATTGGCAGAAGGCGGTCTCTCAAGTATCCCGATCCACTGCCATGTAGGGCTTTATGGGTGGTCAACAGCACCTTGAAGCGCATCCGGAGATCGACAGGTAGCCAGCGCAGCTCGCGGAGGATAGGTGTAATGCGGGTGAATCGGGGTGCACCCGCAATCACTCGCGCGGCTGCGTTCTGCACTAGCTGAAGTCGCCGGATGCTCTTCAAGGGCAGCCCCATGTAGAGCACATTGCAGTATTCCAGCCTAGAAATCACGAGGGCCCGAGTGACTGTTGTGAGGGCCTCCCGGTTCAGGTAGGGTCGCAACTGGCGCACCAGGCGTACCTGGGCGAATGCCCCCCTGGTCACAGCCGCTATATGATGGTCGAATGACAGCTGTGAATCCAGGAGGACTCCCAAGTTGCGAACCCTCTCTGAGGGGTGTAGAATTTGACCCCCCAGCCTGAGTGTTGGATTAGTGGCCGAATTTTTGGGAGGAAAACACAACAGCCACTCGGTCTTTTCTGGGTTGAGCACAAGCTTGTTAATCCTCATCCAGTCCATGACGGCTTCGAGCCCCCGGTCCATCACGGCAACCGCTTCATTGATTTGGCACGGGGCGGACAGATACAATTGAGTATCGTCCGCATATTGATGGTATCTAATCCCGTGCCTACGGATGATCTCTCCCAGCGGTTTCATGTAAATGTTAAATAGTAGGGGGGATAAGACCGAACCCTGCGGCACCCCATATTTCAGGGGCCTTGGGGACGATCTCTGCCCTCCCACTAACACCGACTGCGACCTGTCCGAGAGGTAGGAGGAGAACCACCGTAACACGGTGCCTCCCACTCCCACCTCCCGCAGTCTTCGCAGAAGGATACCATGGTCGATGGTATCGAAAGCCGCTGAGAGGTCAAGGAGGACTAGGATGGAGGGATGTCCTTCATCTCTGGCTCTCCAGAGATCATCCATCAATGCGACCAAGGCGGTTTCAGTGCTGTAACCGGGTCTGAAGCCTGACTGGAAGGGGTCTAGGTAGTCTGCTTCCTCCAAGGACCGTTGGAGCTGGAAGGCCACCACCTTCTCAACAACCTTCCCCAGGAAGGGGAGGTTGGAGACCGGGCGGTAGTTATTAAGGACAGCTGGATCAAGAGATGGCTTCTTCAGGAGGGGTCTCACCACCGCCGCCTTCAGTGCGGCGGGGAAGTTCCCCTCCCGAAGGGAGGCGGTTACAACCGCCTGGATCCAGCCTCGTGTCACCTCACTACAGTTGGAAACCAGCCATGAGGGACACGGATCCAAAGCACAGGTGGAGGAACTCACAGCTCTCATGGCCTTGTCCACATCCCCGGGGGTAACCTCCTGAAACTCAACCCAGAGCTGTTGTACTTGGTCCCCCTGAGTCTCGGCTGGAACTGCAGATGTGGAGTCCAAGTCCGTCCGAAACCGAGCAATTTTGTCCGCTAAGAATTGGGCATATTCTTCAGCTCTGCCCTGCAAGGGTTCCCCCGCCTCCCTTTTGTTCAGCAGGGAGCGGGTTATCCTAAACAGGGCAGCTGGGCGGGACTCAGCGGACGCAACCAGGGAGGCTATATGTGATCTTTTAGCTGCCCTAAGTGCCCTAGTATATTCCCTGGTGCAGGTGGAGGAAGTGAATCTGCTTAATGACCGTGTTAACGACTGCAGTTGGAAAATGGGAAAATCGGGTGCCACTCACTTCACAAGTGCCTTGCTTAGCAATGGAAATTCTGGGAGCCAATTGTGGTCATTGGCTGGGCACAACCTGTAATCTTGATTAATGTTAACCTTGTGGCTTGGTGTGGGTTGCAGATCCAGACTGTGGTTGACTAAGGGGCTGCCCCAGAGAAGAAGGGGGTCCACCTATTCGCCAAAGCACCAGAAGGCAGGACAAGAAGCAACAGATGGAAATTAATCAAGAAGGGAAGCAACCTGGAACGAAGGAGGAATTTCCTGGCACCAGAAGCTGTGGGTGCTCCGTCCCTGGAGATTTTCAAGAAGAGACTGGACACCCACCTGCCTGAAGTGGTACAGAGCCTCCTGCTTGAGCAAGGGGTTGGGCTAGAAGACCTCCAAGGTCCCTTCCAATTAGTGATTTGTGGTCCAGTGGAAACGCACTCCTTGCTCCCCAGTGTTTTCACTCCCCCTGCCCCAGAGCAGGTGGAAGTGAGGACGTTTCATTCATTCCTTAATTAATCATTAAGTAAATTTATATAGTCACCCAACTCACACAGAGGGCCTCTGGGCAGCATGCAACATTACAAGTCCACTGTTAAAAATTCACAAACACAAACACACACACAAACACACACACCCGGCAGCGACAACATAGAATCAGAGAAGCCTTTTGATCTATTTTGCAAGGTGGCCTGAGGCCCCAGATTGGATTAGATCACCTCTGTGGCTTATTTGCAACCCCCTCCATTTCCCATTCTTCCCTCCCTCCTATTCTCCCCCCCCCCCCATTGATTGGTCCTCCTGTCAACAGATTCCGCCCCCCCCTTAAATTATCTCCCCCCCCCCCCCGTTTGCAAAGCAGTCAAAGGCTGCCTGGATGGGCCAATATCTGACATGATTTATTCCAGGGGAGATTTGGGGTCTGGTTAGGGCAGAGTTGACAGAATTATAGAGAAGGAACAGATGAGCCCCTGGGGCTTCAACAGGCTGTCTGGAGGTGGGTCGATTCCCTGTAAGAGGCCGGGCAGACGGCGGGGGGCCACAGCGATCTGAGGGGCTGCCCCAGAGAAGAGGGGATTCTCCAAAGCAGCTGAAGGCAGGAGAAGGGATAATGGGTGGAAACTAATCAAGGAGAGAAGCAAGAACGAAGGAGAAATTTCCTCACGGCAAGAGCAATGAACCAATGGAACCACTTGCCTCCAGAAGGGGTGGGTGCTCCATCACTGGAGGTTTTCAATTTCTCTGAATCGGTGGAGGGTCTCCTCCCTCCTGAGCAAGGGGTTGGGCTAGAAGACCTCTAAGGTCCCTCCCAACTCTTCTATTCTGACTGTCCTGCAACGGGGGCTCGCGCATCTACTTCACGCGATGGCTGGACCCTCGTAAGACTGGCTCAGAAATTAAACCTGGTTTCAGGCAGACAAACCACGGTGTTGTGTTACGGTTCTCCTTATCCGGTTGGTCCCAATATTGTCGTGCTTCGCATTGGTGCCATTTCAAAGCAGGGAACCCCCAGAAGGGGCTCTATCTTTGCCAAGCCAACGGAGGAGACCCTTCTGAGGCCGAAAGGGGACCATGGAGACGCCCGAAGGGACAACCGTTGTCCTCTGTAGCTTTCGGTTGATCTTTGCAGCCAGCTCTCAGGGAACCTCGGACGATACACACATGTTGCCAGTTACTCCTTTCCTCCCCTTTTGATAAAAACAACAGACCCCTGTCTGAATATTTGATCTGGCTGCTTCCCTTTTTCAAAAGCGAGGTTGCCGCGTTCAGGCCGCAAAGGGGGAGAGAGGCTGAACCGCGCGACCTGCTTGCCTGCAATTTTTGAGCAACTGCTGACATGAATTTAAAAAGAATAGTTACGAGGGGGCCTTTCCTGGAAATCGCTAGGCGGGCGAAGGAGAAATTGCAAACTCGCTTCTCTCTCCAAGCAAGAGGCTGGCCACGAAATGCTAAGTGGAGAACAACGGAGGAGATGTGGGGGGGGGGGGGGAAATGAATTATCCAGAGCCGGAGTACAGAAGTAAAAATTAGTGATTATAGGAAAAGGGAACCTCAGGAAAATGCAAGCAGACTTGTAATGAGCTGCAGCTATTTCTCAGGATGGCGGTAAAATAAGAGATAAGGGTCTGTGGGGCGAAGACTTCGTGGGGCTGCCTTAGAAGTGCCCGAAATGGGCCTGGAGGGGACTCTAAAGACGCAGAAATACGGCTTGTGCCTAGAAATGATTTCCATCCCACCACACTCGGCATGTTTAAACTGGTGTGTTTCGAATTATCAGGATTAAGCCGACCTATCAAACTTCCTGAATATTTATTTACTGGAGCGTGTCCCTTTAATGAGTCGTTTCTGGAGTTTATTGGGGGCCCTCCAGTTGATGGAGGCCCCCCCCTGCGTGTTAACAATGGAAGCAATTTTGGGGAATTCGCACATAAGGTTTGGGAAGGAGAAAGCCTGAGAGGTTGGCCATCTATCAAGCTTTGGAGCAACGGGGGGGGAAAAACACCCTGATGACTCTGGTGAAAAACGGGGCACTCTACGTGGGGCTGCCCTTGAAGGCTATCCAGCATTTGCAGCTGTATTGGGCACTTCTAGGGGTCCCGAGGGACGTCCAGGCCATAAGTAGCTTTTGGGGGGGGGGGTAGCTGAGAACTAATGCAGCGTTTTGCCCACTTTCGTGTCATAGATGAGCATTATGGTTAGTGGGTAAGACCGTTTTTTAATGGCGGCCGTTAAGCAAGTACTGTGGTCGTTAAGCGAGCCCATGGTTCGCTATGGGCACAGATTGGCTGAAAAACAGGAAAAAGTGCCGTTTCTTGGCAATTCCAGGAGGCCAGGTGATTGTCAGATGAGATACAATAAATGCAGACCAGTTTGGAGAGGCCAAGGTTTGGCCATGCGTCCATGGGGAGCCTCCACCGTCGTAATTTTGAATCTGAGTCATAAGTAGCCCCCAGGTAGATCTGTCGTAATTTCAAATTGCTGCTAAGCAACCAGTCATAAGTTGAGAACTACCCACATATGAAGGCTCGATGGGTCTGGAAAAACAAAAGAAGAACCATCAAAAGGCTCCTTCCTACTTTAGGGCTGGATTTCTGACAATGTTTTGGGGAAAAAGAAACCCCAGGGGGGGGGGGTTGTGTGAATAGAATACCATAGAATAAGCTGGGAGGTACCTTGGAGGTCTTCTAGTCCAGCCCTCGGCTTAAGCAGGAGAAACTATACCATATACCAGGTCACCAGATAAGTGACCCGTCTCTTCCTAAACGCCTCCAGGGATGGAACTGCCACAACTTTTGGGGGCAACTTCTGTCCCTCTAGTTCATTGTCCTCCCTGTTAGGAAGTTTCTCCTTAATTCCAGGTTGCTTCACTCCTTGGTTAATTTCCATCTGTTGTTTCTTGTCCTGCCTTCAGGTGCTTTGGAGAATAATTTGGCCCCCTCTTCTTTTGGGCAGCCCCTCAAATACTGGAACACTGCTCTCATGTCACCCCCAATTCTTCTTTTCTTTAGACAGGCCAAACCCCAATCCTGCAGCCATTAAGCAGATCCCAGACTACAATGGTTCTCCTGGTGTGCAAAACTTTCAGAATAAATTCTACCTTCTCGTCAATAAACGTGTCACGAAAGCTACCCACCAATAATCCTTTAGCAGGAATAAAATATATATAAAAATGATCTCAAACGCCCATTCATAACCAATATTGATCGGCTTCGGTTTGAATCTAGTCACTTGCATAAATTACATGCCCAAATCAATACCATTTTACGTTTTTTTTCTACCGAAGTCTATTATGAAAAGATCCCTCTGAAATTATAAATACTTGAATTTGGACAGCCCCACCAATTGATAAATACAACAAGAGATTCGACCTCATGTTTGTTAGGTTCACTACAAGACAATAAGTCCTTTAAATCAAGTTAACAATTACCTTCCCCCAGCCTGGATTAATCTGTATTCCGCTCATAACCAGGTAAATATTTCTAGTTCTCTTGGAAAATTGCCTTAAAACATTTGGCCACGGCACAGAATAACCTTGGACTCGGTCCTAACTGACTGGTTTAAGCAGATTTAAAATGCTGACCAGGCTATTTGAGTGAGGAATACTCCAAGGATGCCTTAAAGTAAAACATTTCAGAAAAAGAAACTTCTCAAAATGTGAGAAATTAAGTTTTTTAAAAAAGGAAGCTGGGAGGGAAAAGCAAGAGAATCAAATTTCTCCAGATTGCTTGGTGATCTATTCAAAAGGAATAAATAGAACTTCTGGTGGAGATGAATTGTTTGGGTCAAGAAATATCCAAAGCAAATGAATATCCTATCCTATCTATCAACAGTAGGACAAACAAGCAATCTTAAAAGAAAGAGAATAAAGAAAAAGTGGCTTTTTACAACGTCTGAAAAACTTCCATCGAGCAAAAGAAAAGAATTTGGGGTTTGCAAGACAGAAGAAGGGATGCTAAGTGTTGTTTTTAAATGTGCATCCTTTAAATCAATGTTTCCTAAACTTGAGAATGTTAAGAGGTGTGGACAACTCCCAGACACCCCCCACCCCACCCCCAGGCTGCATGGCTGGCTGGGGAATCCTGGGAGTTGAAATCTGTACCTCTTCAATTTCTCAAGTTTAGGAAACGTTGATGTAGATGAACCCGGAACGTGGCCTGAGATGGAAGCCAGGAGAAAATTCACAAGTGTGATTTCTGCACTGAGACGGAAAAGTATTGTTTAAAGAAATCCGATGGGAAAACATCCAGCTGTTCTACAGAACAAGCAAGTATTTGATCTAAGGCCACTTCCATGTTTTTAAAAAGGGCTACAAAGCATAGAAATAAAATCAGACCAATTCAAGCAAAGCAAGGATGAAAACTGAATCCAGCCCTGGGGGAGGGAGACGGGCTCTGCCAGTTTGGTAAATCTGGGCCGGGCAGGGGCCACGCTGAGGGTTCTGCAGGGCTCCTGCATGGGTGGGGGGGGGGCACAGGGGGCTGCACCAGGAGCTTCTCTCTGAGGGGCACCCAGAAATAACCCCTCCCGCCAAGAACTGGGCAGGTTCCTAGTGGGCAAGGCAGCGTGGAAGCGGAATGGGAGAATTTGGCCAAAACACCACTGCCCACTTGTCACGCCCACGGAATAACTCACCACGAGATAACTATAATATTATTATTAATCATTAATAATATTACTGATAATATTATGAGGGTCTAGAGTACAGTTATCTCATGTTAAAGTTGACCTGTAGGAAATTATCCCAGGACGAGTTGCCCACAGCGAATTGGGGGCAGTGAGCTGGCGTTGGTGCGTTAACCAGGATAAATTGTCCCGGAGCAGCTTGGAAGATGGCTGGGCCTTCTGCTCTCTGGGCCTTCGAAGGCCTCCCCTTGCTGACTGAATGGTCCTCAGGAAAGCAGCTGGAAGCCCCTGGAGACCCTTCAGCTGCCAGGATCCCATCCTTCGTAGCCCAAAGCCTTTCTCTCCCCATTCAATTTCCAGACACTATTTATAGTCAATCATTTAAAGCACCTCGCAATTAGCCAAGATAAGTTGCAGACTAATCAACACAGGGCTGGCTGTTGGCACCACCGTTTCAGGAGATTGTCTTACATTTATTTTCGTTTCTACTCTTTTTTTCTTCAGGGTGAAGAACAAAGCTTTGGACTTTGCTTTGGAGGCCTCTGGACCAGGTGGCTTTGGGCTGGATCCAACCCATCTGCCCTTCTGTTGCAGATAACGGAGTTGGAAGGGACCTTGGAGGTCTTCTAGTCCCACCCCCTGCTCAGGCAGGAAACCCTACGCCATTTCAAACAATTGGAGTGTCCAATCTCTTCTTCAAAACCCACAGTGATAAGAAGGAAGGAAGGAAGGAAAGAAGGAAAGAAAGAAAGAAAGAAAGAAAGAAAGAAAGAAATGCAGAATAACAGAGTTGGAAAGGACCTTGGAGATCTTCTAGTGCAACCCCCTGCTCAAGCAGGAGACCCGATGCCCTTTCAGATAAATGGTTATCCAATATCTTCTTGAAAACCTCCAGTGATGGAGCACTCACAACTTCTGAATGCCAAGGGTTAATTGTCCTCACTGTCAGGAAATTTCTCCTTAATTCCAGGTTGCTTCTCTCCTTGATGAGTTTCCATCCATTGCTTCTTGTCCTGCCTTCAGCTGCTTTTGGAGAATAGGTAGACCCCCCCCATCCTTCTCTGTGACAGGCCCCTCAAGTATTGGAAGGCATCTATCGTGTCACCCCTAGTCCTTCTCTTTGTTAGAGTAGACATTCCTGCAACTGATCTTCATCGGGTGTTCAGCAGTGTCTAAGATTCAGTATCTCCCAACAAAGAACAGCTTCGGTTTGAGAAATGCAGGACTCAACCCCCATTAAATTGCCCCCCAAGCAGAGGAGGCAGCCCAGAGTGCTAAGGCCCCACCAGCCCTCTCCCTGCCTGCCAGGCCTGGAAGAAGTGAGACTTCCTTGGCATGGGCACCTCTTAAGTGCCTGGACTGAGCCAGACAGAGAAGATGGAAAGCCAGAAGGGGAGAAGAGATTTACCCCGGCTCATCCTCCTCGGCACACTCAGCTACAATTTCCATTATCGAAGTAATTTTGGACAGACACCTTCTCCGGATCAACATGGCAACGCTTCAGACAGGAAAATTGCTGACTCGAAAGCTCGACAAAGGCAGGAGAATGAGCCTAATAACAAATTAAAGAAGAATGACAGGAAAATGCAGTTCAACCAAACCAGGTACTTCAAAATCCTCTCCCCGATGACATTTCACTTCACTGTGCAAACTCCGAAATTCCCACGGAAGATAAATGTTGCGGCAGTTCTTAAAAAACGAAACACAGATCTCAGTTTTAAACTGAAGCAGCGACGAGGGATTTTGACACGTTCATTTATCCAGCGGACATCACTGCAAAAACACGGACCTCCGATATTCAGAGTGCCGCCACTGGAGTTTACACTTGCTGTACTTGACGAACTGGCTCAGAAGGTTTTTTCTCCATGCTTGCAGCCCAGTCCCCTCTCCGCTTAAAGATGCAAAAATCCCGCTTTTGACTTTCTCTGCCCTCCTCCTTTCCCCACTGGAGGGGATGAAAGGCACGTCAATCTCCTTGCAAAGCCAAATTGGAGGTTGATCTTGAGTCCCGCCCAAAACAGGTTACTTTTATTTTTAAATCTCATCATTCAAAGCCTCATAGAAGTATAGGGCTGGAAGGGACCCTATAGGAGGTCTTCTAATCCAACCGCCCGCCCAAGGGGGGAGTCCTCATCCCATCCCAGACAAAGGATTTGTCTCTTCTTGAAGAACACCTTCTGCCATGGAGCACCTACAATTCCCGGAGGAGGAAGGAGTTCCGTTGATTGATTGTCCTCCCTGCCAGGAAATTCCTTTTTATTTCCAGGCTGGATCTTTCTTTGACAAGCTTCCACCTGTTACTTCTTGTCCTCCCTTTGTTTGTCTTGGAGAATAAAACTGAATTGGAAGACTGCTGTCATGCAACCCCTGGTCCTTCTCTTCCTTAGACATATCCAGTTCCTTTAACCACTCGTTCTACAATTGAGCCTACAGGTCCCTTATCATCTTTGTTGCTCTTCTCTGCATTTTCTTCTGGGGTCTCAATGTCTTCTTTGTGACCAGAACTGTAATATTGTCATGAAATGTCTACTGTCAGACCTGTCCCAACCTGGGCATTCAGGGAAGGAAGACCCTCGACTCCCGTTTTTGTAGATCAAGGTATATTTTTATTGAAGCCAGTTGGTTACAATGGAGCAAAGCCAGATCTAAAGGTTTCCTGCTCAAAGGGTGGAATTTTCCCCTTCTCCCGGCCCCTCCCCCCCATGGTCATTGTGGTGGTGTCCAATAAGGTTAAAGCTGGGTGTTTTGGGGGCCACTCCAACTCTGGATGCCTCTTCAGTTGTTTGCATTCCGTTCTCAGGGCTCTGTCCTTGGATCTCTCAAACCACGGTCTCTGGCTGGCACTTCCACTTTCTGTCATTTCCCCCTCCCCACCCTTTAGGGCAGATGAATACAGAACGATGGAAGGGACCTTGGAGGTCTTCTAGTCCAACCCTCTGCTTAGGCAGGAAACCTATGCCATTTCAGACAAATGGCTGTCCACTCTCTTCTTAAAAACCTCCAGGGATGGAACATTTACAGCTTCTGGAGGCAACTTCTGTTCCACTGATCAATTGTTCTAACTGCCAGGAAATTTCTCCTTACTTCTAGGTTGCTTCTCTAGAACTCTAGAATAGATGCCATCAAAGCAGGGCTGAAGCAGTTTGATGACATCTGCAAAACTACAACATATACAAAAAATACAAGAAATAAGGAGCCCACAGCTAGGAGAACCTTGACAAACTTCCATGCCCCTTCCAGGACCATCACGACAAACTGAGGAAGCATCTTCTCCCTTCTCCATGGACCAAAGCAGAGGTGGGTTCCTACCAGTTCTCACCTATTCGGTAGAACCGGTTCGTCAAATCTACCGAACAGGTTAGAGGAGGTTCCACCAGTGGACCCGGAAAGCAGGCCACACCTACAGAAGAGGTTCCAAGATTTTTTGAAACCCACCACTGGTCCTTGGATATGATTATTCTACACTATCATGCTCCTATTTATAAAACTCAGTGCCTCTGTGAAAGGTAAGGATGGCTACTGCGTTTGTGGCGCAATCAGAACATTGCGTGTGTTGAAGTTGTTTTAACGCAAACCAAAGATGCCTTTCGAAAAACAAGTTTCCATCCTATTCTTATGCATGCCAGTGCTGTGTGTGAGGTCATTTAAGGCGGTTCTGACAAGTGTCGTCGGCATCTTCATATCTGGTCACATGGGCAGCAAGCCACTCCCATCCGGTCACATGGGCGGCAAGCCACTCCCACAAAGGAGGCCACACCCACAGAGTAGGTTCGAACAATTTTTGAAAAACACAACTGGACCAAAGGATGCCCAGTGCAACGTGCAACGTCTATGGGATTCAGGGACACCTGAGATGATACGATGTCCTTCCAGACTCAAAAATATTTCAAAGAAAGCCTGCATGTTATCCTTCGCGCATGACAAGAAAGGATGTCTGCAGAAGTGTCTCTTCACTCACTTGTTCCTTTCTCTGCCTTTCCATGACACCCGAGGCTCCTTTTACTCTTTCTCTCCTTTCAATGTATTCATGTATGTTTGCTTATGGTTAACGGTCCCTTGGACTGCACAGCTGGGGCGAAAACAGCTGTGCGTCTCACAAACGAAGCTCGGACAATTGTGGGTTTATTTTGCATATGACCTGCCTGGCATGCTCATTCCCATTCATAACATCATTTAGATTCAACTTTGTGTGGGTGTGTGCGAACACACACACACACACACACAGACCAACCTAGCTTATGCTAAAATCTCCCCACTAAGAGTGATTTCTCCCCGCCCCCGAGACGTGGAATAAAATAAGAAGAAAATTGTCTGGATCAGATTTTACAATGCAATAATAAATATATTTTTTCCTCTGCTTCTTCTTTCCCTTCCTTTTTGTAAGACCAGCCACCTTATTGGTGAGATGGGCAGCATATAAATTTAAGAAATGAATGAATGAATAAACAAATGAATGATTAGATGAACATATAAATAAATAAATAAAAACTCCACACTCAGCTGCCTCCCATAGCAGTTGAAACCTTGCAAACAGGCTTAGACTGAAAAAAAATAAATATTCCTGGTTCTGTTCTCCCCAGTGACAGCGATAGCCTTTAGACTTATATGCCGCTTCACAGTGTTCTATAGCCCTCTCTAAGCAGTTTACAGAGTCAGCCTGTTGTCCCCAAATAATCCAGGTCCTCATTTTACCCACCTTGGAAGGACGGAAGGCTGAGCTGGTCAGGATCGAACTCCAGCCTGTGGCTGGAATGACGCCGAGGCTCAGAAGAAGGAAAAAGAGGGGAAAGGGAAAAGGAAAGAAGGAAGAGAAAAAGAGAAAGGAAGGAAGGAAAGAAAGAAGAAAAATATTGCAATAGTCCTTACACTTATATATCGCTTCACAGCCCTCTCTAAGCAGCCCTCTTCACAGCCTCTTGTTTCCCAACAATCCGGGTCCTCATTTTACTGACCTCGGAAGGACGGAAGGCTGAGTCAATTCTGAGCCAGTCAGGATCGAACTCCAGGCTGTGGGGATGCAGATTTCCCTGCAAACTGCGCTGTGACCATTAGGCCACCAAGAAGAAGACAGCCCCATGTCCAGAATGGAACAGGGTCTCCTGCTCAAGTAGGGGGCTGGACTAGAAGGCCTCCAGTCTCCCTTCCAACCCTGTTATTCGGTTATTACGAGGGCACTTCCTGGTGGGCTCTTTTCAGCACAGCTGGAGACTTCGCACCCTTTGGCCTGGCACGGTTTGGGCAGCTGACCTGATTTCTGCCTGGCTCACCTTCTGTGCCACCCTACCCGCCCCCCCCCCCCCCAAACTGGGAAGCAGCAACCGGCCAACTTGGGAATTGCTTCCTCCCTAGAAGCCCAAGGAAGCTTTTCCAAAAGTCTTTGCTTTTGTTTCTGTGAAAACTTTTCACTTCTCATTTAAGGAGCCCCTTTGGTGCTGGCTGTCTCCTGGGGAAGGGAACGATGTCTAGTCTTTGAATCCTTCCAAGAAAGTCCAGTTGCCTTTTGGAAAAGCATCTTTGGGGCAACCGTGGCCTGGATGATTGACAGTCACCACAGACATCCCTCCCTGGCGGGAGCTCTGGCCTCCAAGTTCCCAGCTTCTGCTTCCTTTCGCTGTGTCTCCCTTGAAGGCCCCGAAGAGGGTGTGGTGGCAGGGCAGCCTCTCAGCCTTCCTTGACCCCTCATAGCAACTGCTCAGATTAAAGAATTCAACAGACAAACGTCAATCATGCTGCAGAATCTATTTTAAAACACAAACTGCCTGGATCTGAGCAGCTCCCACTGTTGTTCTCAAAAGGCCAGGGAGCCACGCCAGAGGAGCAGAGATGAGACCGACTGGAACTGTCTCTGCACTATCCTTTTATTTATTTTTGCTACTACAGCCTTTGGGGAGGGGGGGACACCCTCCTAGGTGAAGTTGCTGTGAGTCTTTTTCTGGAGCCCGAATGCTAAGCAATTAACTCCTTTTGACTCTGCAAAGAGACAAATGACTATAATTTACAAATAGATTTTATCTGAAAACAAGTGTCTCGCCTGACACCTATTGATTTCCACCCCCCCCCTTCTTCAGGGGCTAGCCTGCAATTAAATTGTCACATACTTAATACTCAAGGAAAGCCAGCAGATAGCAGATCATCTATGCTGGACTGCAGAAAACCATTAGCCAGGATAGTTTTTCTTCCCAGCGAGTGAGGGAACAGAGATATCTGATCGGAAGAAGTTGCCTTGGTAATACCTGAGTAAGGCCACACTTGGGATCCGGCATCCAGCTGTGGTCACCACAACATAAAAAAGATGTGGAGACCGCAGAAAGAGTGCAGAGAAGGGCAACAAAGATGACGAGGGGGCTGGAGGATAAAATATGCGAAGAAGAGTTGTGGGAATTGATTATGTCTAGTTCAGTGAAAAGAAGGAGATGGCGTGATATAATAGCAGTATCCCAATATTTGAGGGGCTGCCACAAAGATGAAGGGGCCAACGTATTTTCCAAGGCACCTGAGGGCAGGACAAGAAGCAACGGATGGAAACTAATCAAGGAGCGAATCAACCTGGAACTAAGGAGAAACTTCCTGACAGTGAGGACAATTAACCAGCGGAACTACTTGCCTCCAGAAGGTCTGGGTGCTCCAACTCTGGAGGTTCTTAAGGGAAGTTTGGACAACCATTTGTCTGAAATGGCATAGGTTGGTCTAGAAGACCTCCCAGGTCCCTTCCAACTTGGTTATTCTGTAAAGTTGGGTATTTATGGGCTCCGAGGCATCATGGCTGAAGGAAGGCTTCCAAAAGCTAGAAGCATGAGGGCCCCCTCCAGAGACCAATCAGGAAGAAGAAACTTGTTGGAGTAGAGGGAGAGAGGGAAAGAGAGAGAAAGAGAGAGGAAGAGAAAGAAAGGGAGAGAAGGAAAGAGAAAGAGAGAGGGGGGAGGGAGACAGGGAAAGAGAGAGAGAGGGAGGAAGAGAAAGAGAGAGAGGGAGGGAGGGAAAGAGAGAGAAAGAGAGAGGGAGGGAAGGAGGGAGAGAGAGAGAGAGGGAGAGAAAGAGAGAGAGGGAGAGAAAGAGAGAGAGAGAGGGGGAGGGAGGGAGACAGGGAAAGAGAGAGAGAGGGAGGGAGAGAAAGAAAGAGAGAGAGGGAAAGGGAGAGAAAGAGAGAGGGGGAGGAAGGAAGGGAGAGTGCTCTCTCTCTCTCCCTCTCCCTCCCTCTTTAAAAAAGCCCCCATCCTCTTTCTGCTTCACAAATGAATGGCAAAAACTCTAGGGCAGGAGTGGGGAGATGTGCCGCTTTCTGGGGGGTTCCTGGAATCTTTGGGGAGGGGTCGGAGGGAAGGCAATGGTCTCATCCGTGCCAAGGAATCCCCTGGGACGTTTTGCAGAGGAGCCAGGGAAACGCAGCTCCTTCAGGCCCTCAAGGCATTTCCCTGATGGATGGATGGGTGGATTGAGAAGTTTTATATGGCTGCCCATCTCGCTGTCAGGGGCTCTGAGCAGCTTACAGAAATATAACCCCAAATGCAAACCCCCAAATGCAAAACTCCCACCCCCTCTGGGGATAACAACCAAACCTGCCTCCGGATGGGCTTCGTAACCCCCTGGGGTCCCCTCTGGCCAAGCCACATCGTCAGCGCCTTTGGGAAGAGTCTCAAGGTGGGGACCAGTCTTATCTCTGCAGGGATGATGTTTCACAGGGAGGGAGCCACCACGGAGAAGGTCCTTCTCCATGGTCCCACCAGATGGACCTTCTTAAGAGAGGGGAGCCATAACATCTCCTGGCCCCCTGCTCTAGTGGGTCAAGCAGAGATGAGAGGGAAGTGGTGGTCCTTCAAATAACAGAGAGGGAGCCACCACAAAGAAGGCCCTTCTTCTAGGTCCCACCTTCTTAAGAGAGGAGACCCATCACATCTCCTGCCTCCCTGCAAGTAGAGATGAGAGGGAAATGATGGATCCTTCAAAAAAACAGAGAGGGAGCCACCACAGAGAAGGCCCTTCTTCCTGGCATCACCAGATGGACCTGCTTAAGAGAGGAGACCCATAACATCTCCTGTTTTGGTGAGCCAGTAGAGATGAGAGGGAAGGGATGGTCCTTCAAATAACATGGAGGGAGCCACCATGGGGGAGGCCCTTCTGAGTCCCACCAGACGGACCTCCTTAGCAGAGGGGAGCAGTAACATCTCCTGCCCACCTGCTCCGGTGGGTTGGATGGATATAACTGGGACAAGACATCCTGTCAACTCCCCTGTTCCCACGCCGTGTAAGTTGACAAGCAGCCCATCCTAGACGCTGCTGATGGACGGCTGAGCGGGCTCCCCTCCCTGTCAGTCAAAGGGCCCGGCGCTGTTCCCGTCTGCCAAGCCGAGGCCTGTTTCTCCCAGCTCAGCATCTGTCTCTGATCTCTCTTTCCTTCCTTTTCCAACAAAAACTGACAACGGGGCATTTTGACACCCCCTCCCCCCCCCATTACATTCCCCAGTTCCTCCTCTGGGCAATTAACCTTCATTATCCGATTATGCATCTCTTCAGAAACTCTTTAATTTAATAGGCCGCCCTGTGCCAGATTCGCCATTTCTCCCCTTCGCCTTGTTTTATCATCAATTTTGGTAGCATTTGCCTGTTTACAAAACACTCACCGGTCACCCTTTATGCCTCTGCCCGATCCTCTTATTAAGTGGGTTTTATCTGCCTTCCCCCGCTCTGAGTTAAGTGGTTTTTTAATAGGTGCCTCTTACTAATGATCAGCAGTTTTTTTATTTTTATTTTAATATTCAGGCCCGAGGATGACACTGGCTGGCTGCTCAGCGGCTCCGAGACCCTTTCAAGGCTGAAGGGCGGCAAATAAATAAGATTCACCAAACAAGCAGCCTTGAAAAGGGCTAACCAGAAGGGCCGCATCACTGGAAGTTTTCAAAGAAACAGGCAACCATTTGACCAGGGTGGTGTAAGATCTCCTGCCTTGAGCAGGGGGTTAGAATAGAATAGAATAACAGAGTCGGAAGGGACCTTGGAGGTCTTCTAGTCCAACCCCCTGCCTAGAAACCCTATGCCGTTCCAGACAAATGGCTATCCAACCTCTTCTTAAAGACTTCCAGTGTTGAGGCATTCACAACTTCTGGAGGCAAGTTGTTCCATTGATTAATTGTTCTAACTGTCAGGAAATTCCTCCTCAGTTCTAAGTTGCTTCTCTCCTTGATTAGTTTCCATCCGTTGCTTCTTGTTCTGCCCTCAGGTGCCTTGGAGAATAGCACTTCTTTGTTGCAACCAAAATAAGTTCCCTTCCATCCCTAGGACTCTATGTTTCTAAGGTTGGCATCCATAAAAGGAGTGCCACCTGAACCAGAAAGGGGAGATGCCACCCATGGGCCAAAAGGAAAGGGTGTGGCAGGTGTTGATGGTGGCACTGGCATCCTCTGTACCCCCAATCCCAGGGACAGCAGAAAGCAAAACCCCACACACTGACCAAAGCTTTTCCCAGAAAGTAAAACTCCTAAGCAGGATCAAATCTGCCCCATTTTCCAGCCTGGATCTTCTTAAAGTCCAATACCTCCCGCCCTCCCTGAAACCTGGTGGCTATCAGCTGTCCTGGGCAACATCTGGCACCTGTTGCTGAGAACTGCAGCCCAAAATATATGTGAAGGCATCAGACTTGCCCCTTGAGTTATATAGCGTCTGGAGCACACGGGTAACATTAATATAGAAGGAGCATGTAATACTAGAGTACATGTATGATGGAAATATGTAGTCAATTTTGTAAGGCCTGAGGAATTCAAGAAGCGGGTCTCGGCTGTGGATCTCTCAATCAAGGAGGGAGGCAACCTGGAACTAAGGAGGAACTTCCTGACAGTGAGAACAATTAACCAGGGGAACCGCTTGCCACCAGATAGAGCCGAGGTGGCGCAGTGGTTAGGGTGCAGCACTGCAGGCTACTTCAGCTGACTGCAGTTCTGCAGTTTGGCTGTTCAAATCTCACCGGCTCAGGGTTGACTCAGCCTTCCATCCTTCCGAGGTGGGTGAAATGAGGACCCAGACTGTTGGGGGCAATATGCTGACTCTCTGTAAACCGCTTAGAGAGGGCTGAAAGCCCTATGAAGCGGTATATAAGTCTAACTGCTATTGCTATTGCTAGATGTTGTGGATGCTCCCTCCCTGGAGTTTTTTAAAGAAGAGATTGGACAGTTGTTTGTCTGAAATGGTATAAAGTCACCTGCTTGGTCAGGGGGCTGGGCTAGAAGACCTCCAAGGTCCCTTCCAACTCTGGTATGCTGTTCATTAACCAGTGGAACAGCTTCCCCTCCAGAGGTTGTGGATGCTCCATCATTGGAGGTTTTCAAGGAGAAATTGGATAAGCATTTGTCTGAATTGGTAGAGGGTCTCCTGCTTGAGCAGGGGGTTGGACTAGAGGACCTCCAAGGTCCCTTCCTCCAACTCTGTCCTTCCGTTATTCTCCCAGACTAAATCCGGCCCTTTGACTGGCTCAGTTCCTTCAACATCACCCAGATTTACCTTCCAGCCATTCCCCATTTCACTCAAGGCAGAACGGACATGGATCTCAACGCAACGTCCACATTAAACGCACAACTTCGCTTTGTTATAAGTGGGAGAGGCCGAGACTCGCTCCAGAAATACACTTATTTCTTGAAAATCCATTTACTGCAAAGCTTCCCTCTTCCAGCTTCTTTCTCAGCAATTTGGCCTTTCTGATGGCGGAGGGTGGCTAAACCTGGCTGAAAGCTGCGCCTTGCGCCAAGCAGCCTCTTAAGACCGAAGGGGAACCGGTGCCAGGCGTCGATTTTTGTGTGGGGCTCTGCATCCCATTAGGATTATGCTGAGCTTGGTGACATCCAAGTGTCAGCATTTCCTTCCCCCACTTGCAGAAAAGCTGATTCTTGGAACGGAGGGATGTGAATAAATTAGAGGTTTATAAAAATCACAATATTGCACTAATGAGGAAACCCTTTTGCAAGGGCCATACATGCCAATTGCATCTGCAACAGAACAAGGGAGCTGGAAGGGGCCTTGGAGGCCATCTAGTCCAGCCCCCCACTCAAGCAGGAGACCCTCTACTATTCCAGACAAGTGGCTGCCCAGTCTGTTCTCGAAAACCTCCAGGGATGGAGCACCCGCCACTTCTGGAGGGAAACTGTCCTGCTGATTAATTAATTAATTCTCACTGTCAGGAAATGTCTGTTTTTCTACTTATCACTTTTCCTTCTGTAGCCCCTCAACCACCACTGCAGACGGGGACCAGAAGCCCCTCCACCCACTGCCACAGAGGGCTGCAAGAAAGCAGCACCCACTCCCTGCTAGAGAACCGATCCTGCCATAAATAGGAAATAGGACTGGAAGGAAGGAAGGAAGGAAGGGAGGGAGGGAGGAAGGAAAAGAGAGACAGAGGGAGGGAGGGAGGGAGGGAGGGAGGGAGGAAGAAGAGAAGGAAAGGAAGGCAGGAAGGAAAGTGATGAGAGGGGGAGGGAAGGAAAGAGGGAGAAGGAAGGAAGGAAAAGAGAGACAGAGGGAGGAGAGGAGATGAGAGGAAAGAAATAAGAGAAGGGAGGGAGGGGAGAAGGAAGGGAGAGAGAGAAGAGAGGAGGAAAGGAGAGGAAAGGGGAGAGGGAGGGTGGAAGGAAGGAAGGGAGAGGAGAGAGGGAGGCAGAGTGAAGGAGAGGAGAGGAGGAAGGAGAGAAGGAAGGAAGGAAGGAGGGAAAAAAGAGGAAGAGACCAGAGTCTTGCTGAGAGGCGTATGTGGGAACACGCGCTGGGTGTCAGGAGTTGTGGGGGGTGGTGGGGGGCTCTGGCGGGCGGGGGCTGGCAGGGCCCTCCGGCGTTTGTTTTGAAGCTGTGTTTACCCGCCTTTGATCAGACATGTTTCACTGTTCAGCTGCACGACAGCAGCAAAACAACTTTGATACGTGGCTAATGAAACACATTTTGTCTCTGTGCCCTCAACAAGGCCTTGCGCATCCTCTGCAACACCAGGAGGAAGGAGAGGGGGGCACGTGGGGGGGGGGGGAGGAACAGCAGCAGGGACATAGCTGGGGAAAGAAAAGCGGGGGGGGGGGGTCAGCAGGGAAACAAACCTCACCCTCAACCTTCCAGTCAAACTCCACATCCAGAGCATCTCCTCCAAGGGGTTTTGCAGGGAGCCTTTGATCTGGCTGGGGAAAGAGCCAAGAACCCCCCCCCCCCTGGTTTCATTTCGGGGGTTGGCAGAGGGTCATGGGGAGAGGGCAGCCTCATCTCCAGGGCAGTTCACTATCCTGGCCCCAGAGAGGACACGTGCGCCTGGCACAACTGCCACAGGTTTGGCATCAGGGGTCTAGGAGGTGGGAAGGGCATTGCCTCCTCATCTGTAAACCTCACGAGATGACACAGATGGGAAGCGGAAGGTGATGAGAGAGGTGCTGGAGGCTAAAGCATAAGAGGGATGGAGGAAAGAAAGAAAAAGAAAGAAAAAAGGAAGGAAAGAAAAAGGAGGAAGGAAAGAAAAAGTAGGAAGGAAAGAAAGAAGGAAAGAAAGAGAAGGAAGAAGGAAAGAAAGAAAAAGAAAGAAAAAGAAGATAGGAAAGAAAAAGGAGGAAAGAAAGAAAGAAGGAAAGAAAGAATGAAGAAGAAGGAAGGAATGAAGGAGAGAAGGAAAAGAAAGGATGAGAAGGAAGAAGGAAGGAATGAAGAAAAGAAGGAAAGAAAGAGAAGGAAGGAAAGAAAGAAAGGGAAAGAAGGAGAAGGAAGAAAAGAAGGAAAGAAAGAACGAGGAAGAAGGAAGGAATGAAGGAGAGAAGGAAAGAAATAATGAGAAGGAAGAAATGAAGGAGAGAAGGAAAAGGATGAGAAGGAAGAAGGAAGGAATGAAGGAAAGAAGGAAAGAAAGAGAAGGAAAAAGGAAAGAAAGAAAGAAAAAAGAGACAGAAAAAAGAGAAAGAAGGAAAGAAAGAAAGAAAGAAAGAAAGATAAGGAAGAAGGAAAGAAAAAGAAAGAAAGAGAAGGAAGGAAAGAAGGAAAGAAAGAATGAGGAAGAAGGAAGGAAGGAAAGAAAGAACGAGAATGAAGAAGGAAGGAATGAAGGAAAGGAGAAAGAGAAGAAAAAAGGAAAGAAAAAGAAAAAAGAAAGAGAAAGAAAAAAGAGAAAGAAGGAAAAAAAGAAAGAAGGAAAGAAAGAAGAGAAAGAAGGAAAGAAGGAAAGAAAGAAAGAGAAGGAAGGAAGGAAAGAAGGAAAGGAAGAAAGAGAAGGAAGGAAAGAAATAATGAGAAGGAAGAAGGAAGGAATGAAGGAGAGAAGGAAAGAAAGAACGAGGAGGCAGAAGGAAGGAATGAAAGAAATAAGGAAAGAAAGAGAAGGAATGAAGGAATGAAGGAAAGAAAGAAAGAAAGAAAGAAAAGGAAGGAAAGAAAAAAAGCTAGCTAGCTACTGGCACTCTTTGCTTCCCTACCTCGGGGACCCCCGGCCTGATCAGACCCGTCTAGATGATCTCCCTCCTTCGATACAAATGACCAAAGCAGCATCTCCGCTCCTCCTGCGCACACTTGGGGGTTGTGAGGCTAATCCTGCAACGTGGCTTTTGCCCCTCTGCCGGCCTTCCCCCCAGGACCCCCTCTGCTGCCCTTCCTTCCCTACTGGAGACCCCCCCCCCCCCCGTTTCTAGCCTTCCTGGTTGCCAAAGCGGCTGAGGGGCTGGAAAGAGAGGAATTGCCAATTGCATCTGGCTACGTTTCCTTCTTGGCAAGCAAAAGCTGAACGAATCCTCCAAAATGGGACTGAGGTTTTCTGGCGGCAGAAGAGTTCCTGGGTGCTACATTCTAAGCTTCAAAAGACTCCCCCCCTCCCCCCAATTCAACACGTTGTGCCTCTACATTTAGGCATAAAATGCTAAGTAGGCAGGTACAGAATAGGTGGCAGGTGGCTCAACAGCAGCTTATGTGCGCAATCCCTTAAACACGAGCCAGCCGTGTGCGGCAACAGCCAAAAACACAGCCCTGGGTTGAATAAACAGAGGCATAGAATCAAAATCACCTGAAGTGTTAACACCACTTTATGAAGCCTTAGTAAGGACACACCTGGAATCCCGCATCCAGTTTTGGTCACCGGGATACAAAAAAGATGTTAAGTCTTTGAAAAAAAAAGTTTAAAGAAGGGCAACTAAGATGATTAAAGGCTAAAATATAGGATGAACGGTTGCAGGAATTGGCTATGTCTCCTTTAATAGAAAGAAGGACATACCATATTTTTAGGAGTATAAGATGCTCTGAACTATAAGACTCACCTAGCTTTTGGGTAGGGGGGGGAAAAAACCCTGCCTGCCTCCCAGCAATTTGCCTCCTTGCAGCAAATAGCCGGTTTCTGTTTCAGCACAGCCCGATTAGCACAAGCAGCTGATTGTTGGGCCTCCTGACCACCAGCTGTTTCAGGCTGCAGGGATTGCCATAGCCTATTGCCACCTCCGCACACCCTGTTTTCAGCCTCCGTGCACCCCGTTTTCTTGATGATCAGGATTGGAATGGGCGGAAAATGGAGCATGTGGAGGCTGAAAACGAGGCTGGAAACAGGGTGCGCAGAGGCCAAAAATGGACACAATGGCAATCTCTGCAGCCTGAAACAGCTGATGGTTGGGAGGCCGATCCAACCGACAATCAGCTGCTTGGGCTAATCAGGCTGTGCTGAAGCTGAAACGGGCGGTTTGCTGTTTTCTGCAAGGAGGTAAATGGCTGGGAGGCAGAGGCCAAAGGGTGGGAGCTAGTGGGTGGGTGTGATGCACTAAATTCGGTGCATAAGACGTGCCAAAATTTTCACCCTCTTTTAGGATGGGGGGAAGTGTATCTTATACTCTGAAAAATACGGTAATAGTAATGTTCCAGTATTTGTGGGGGGAGGGGGATGCCACAAAGAAGAGGGGAGTCCACCTGAGGTCCATAAGACACAACAGACCCTCTGTGAGCATGTCAGAGCCTGTGACCCACAAAGCAATCCAACCACTTGGCCCCAGAAAAGACACCACCAGGAGATCAAGGGCCAGAGCCACATGCCTCCCCCCTCCCCCCCCCCACAAAGCTGCTCGGAGCTTCCTGGCTTCTGTTTCCACTCAAATCTCTCTCTAATGCCTTTAAGAGGATGAGAAGATGGGCAAATACCACTCAAGCAAGACTGCAAACCTCATTTTATCTCCTGGGCAAACAAATCAAGGCCGGCTGGGAAGGCGGAGAGGCTTCCCCCCTTCAGCCATAATGACGGCTTCACTGCAGTTTAAGGGATCAATATTTGCCCTTCATTCCCTCGTTTAAATTCATGAAAGGCAGCCGTGGATTATGGGGTTGATTAAGGTTTCCCTTCGGTTAAACCCTGGGAAATCACGGCGGGAGGAGGAGGACGCAGTGCAGAAACCTTCGACCCCCTCAGCCGCCCGGCCCAGGACCAAATCTCCAAAGGCCTTTACTTTTATTGATCCATTGTTGATTGATTAAAATTATACGCCACCCACCTCAAGGGACTCTGGGGTGGCTTACAATTCAGACAGTCCTCTGTTTCGGACCACAATTGAGCAGGAACGTTTCTGTTGCTAAGTGAGACTGTTGTTAAGTGAGTTTGGCTGCACTTTTTAAGGCCTTTCTTGCCACTGTTGTTAAGTGAATCCCTGCAGTTGTGAAGTTAGCCACACGGCCGTTAAGTGGATCTTCCCATTGGCCGGGCTTGGCAGAAGGTCGCAAAAGGGGATCGCATGATCCCGGGACACTGCAACCGTCGTAAATACGAGTCGGGTGCCGGGACGTCTGAATTTTGATCACGTGACCATGGAGATGTCGTGATGGTCGTAAGTGCAAGAAACGGTCATAAGTCCCTTGTTTTAGTGCCTTTGTGACCTCAAATCGTCACAAAATGTTTGGTTCTAAGTCAATAAATAGATAATATAACAATAAATAGCAGATAGTATAAGGATAAATAACAGCATGAAACAATTAAAAGGTTAAAACAGGGGAACATTTGGGCATTGAAAGTTAAAACATTAAAATCAGATTAAAACATTCACATTTAGCTCTTTCGCCTCCCTTCCATGCAGCCACAGGATCATACATTTTCGGGAGTGGGGGGAGGCGGAAGGGCTGGGAGGGCACGAGGGACATCTGGCCTTCCTCAGCCCCCTCTGAGCTGCCTTTAAGTGCATTTATCCCGGCTCTTAAGGAGTGGCATGGGACCCCCGGAGAGGGTGCCATGGGCTTCAGGACAGCATTAACTTGAAAGGCGCCCCTGCCCCCTCGCCATCCAAACTGACTCTTGGCAGCTTCCGGCAGAGGTGGGGGGGTTCCTACCCGTTCGCACCTATTTGGTAGAACCGGTTCGTCAAATCTACCGAACCGGTTAGAAGAGGTTCCACCAGTGGACCCGGAAAGCAGGCCACACCTACAGAAGAGGTTCCAACAATTTTTTGAAACCCACCACTGGCTTCCGGGCAGTGGTGAAATTCAGGTTTTTTTACTACCAGTTCTGTGGGCGTGGCTTGGTGGGTGGGGCAGAGGGAGGATACTGCAAAATCCCCCTTCCCTCCCCACTCTGGGGCCAGCCAGAGGTGGTACTTTCCGGCTCTCCGAACTACTCCGAACTTTCTGCTCCTGGTTCTCCAGAATCTGCTGGATTTCCAGCCTGGAATTAAACAGGATGGTTTCATACATCCACCACAGCCACATATAACCCCCCCCCCCACCACCACAAATTACAGAAGTAAAAACCATCAGCCAAAACCTCCATGGAAGCAAAGCAAGAAACGGGGAAATGAAGAGACCTCA
>NW_022473786.1:0-32310 GCF_009769535.1 Thamnophis elegans | reverse complement strand
TACCCTCCCCCTTTCTCCTCTGCCGTGCTTTTGAGGAGCCATGAGGCCATGGGAGTTAGTAGAAAGGCGACGGAGGGGGCAGGAGCAGGAAAAAAGGCCTCCTGGCTTCTGAAAAGCACGGCGGAGGTGGAGGCGGTGGCAGGGGTAACCCAGAGCCAGCTGAGGTGCTCCGAGCGGAGGGGGAGGCACTGCCGCTGTTGCAATGGGCGGGGGCGCCTGTGGGAGCTTTAGAGGCTTCACCTCGGCTGCAGCGCTGGGCAGCAAATGTGGTGGTCCTCTTGGAGGAGGAGGGGGAGGCGGCAGCAGTTATTCTGGTGGTGGTGGGGCTCGTCGGCATCTTCAGCGGCAGCCCTGCCCCCTGTGAAAAAACCCGAAGATGGAGCAGATCCACGCAGATGATGTCGCCGCAACATGACTGGAGGAGGAATTCTGGGAGTTGAAGTCCACAAGTCTTAAGCTGTCAGGTTTGAAGATCCCAGAGGTTTTTTTCCTAAAGGGTTAGGGGTGCAAGGATCTTGTAACTTGACAGCTTTAACACTTGCATGCTTCAATGCCAGAGTTTCTGAGCCAACATGACTGGAGGAGGAATTCTGGGAGTTGAAGTCCACAAGTCTTAAAGCTGTCAGGTTTGAAGACCCCAGAGGTTTTTTTTCTAAAGGGTTAGGGGTGCGAGGGTGTTGTAACAATAGCTTTAAGATTTGCGTGCTTCAAAAGCTACACTTTCTGAGCCAACATTTTGGTTGCTAAGCAGGAGCGTTGTTAAGTGATACTAATATTATATAACACTTTTAATTAAGCGGGTCCCTTGAATAAACATAACTTTGAGTTTCAAATAATACTGATTTCGTTGTTGTCTTAGATGACATCTGTTAAAAAAATTCAGGTGCTCAGGCATGAAAATATGCCGCTCAAACACTATACTTTTCTGCTCACACGGAAAAAAAATTAGAGGGAACATTGGTCTTAGGTGCTGCAGATTGTCAGCAATTTCCTTCTCCAGCACATGGATAAATACATCTGGAAACATCTAACTACCTACCTACTCTCTTTCTCTCCCTTCCTCCCTACTCTATTTCTCTCTATATATTTTTTTATTTCTCTCTCTATCCCTCTACCTACCTACCCCCTCTCTCTCTCCCTCCCTACCTACTGTATTTCTCTATCTTTATATATCTCTCTATTTCTCTCTCTCTCTATCCTTTTATCTACCTCCCTACCTAACTACTCTCTTTCACTTTCCCCTACCTACCTACTGTATTTCTCTATCTCTACATCTCTCTCTATTTCCCTCTCTCTCTATCCTTTTATCTACCTCCCTACCTCTCTATCTCTCTCTCCATACCTATCTACTGTATTTCTCTCTCTCTCTTTCTCTCCCTCTACCTACCTACCTACTTTTTTGGAAAAAAATTGCCTCTTCAAAACCTTGGTGCGTCTTATACTCCGGTGAATCTTATACTCCAAAAATACAGTAAATGTTGTGGCATGATAACCTTAATAAATTTGGAGGAGACCCTGAGACCATCTAGCCCAACCCCTCCTCTCTTCAGGAATCAGCTTATCTGACTGATGGCTGCTCAGTCTTTGGTCTCAGACAATCCATGAAGAGGAGACTGAACTTCTCTTCTTTACTGGCTCAGCTCTAAAACAGCTCATCCTTTTATCATATTTTTTCTCTCATTCAGTTAAAATCTCCTCTCTTGTAACTGAATTCACTTTTTCCATGTCTGACACTCTGGAGTAAAAGTGAGCGGATCTTACACTCATGTGTAACAGGAATCAGTTATTGGAAGAGGGTTCTATCCAGTGGTGGGATTCAAATCTTTTTACTACTGGTTCTGTGGGCATGGCTTGGTGGTCTTGTGACTGGGTGGGTGTAGCCAACTTGACATCACTCACGTCAAGGGGTACTTTGACTGGCCTCTGCTTCCGTCAACAAGATACAATTTCCCTGTCTATTTATTTACTACTAATGAACATTCAAAATAGACAATTTAATCCTATGTATATATTCCATATGTGTACATCCATATTACAACATATAGTGTGTGTATAGGCACACAAAAAGATACATTATCTACTTTATACACTTTATGTGTATGTACACACACACACACACACAAACACACACAAACAGCTCTTCTAGAACTATACACATTCAACCTCACTTATTGCGTTTGGAAAATCACAACCAGAGGTCACTTTCTGGCACACACATTTAACTATCACTTCTGCACATTAGAACATTACACAGGCCTTCAGATGTTCTTCCCTAGCCTGCACATGACTGTCAGAGCCAGGAGATGTCATGGATTGAGTAAAATGTGGCAAAGCTCACTTAACAACGCTCTTGCTTAGCAACCAAAATGTTGGGATCGATTGTCATAAGTCAAGGACTGTCACTGCCTTCCTCTGCATGGCAGCCTTGTCCTAGTAAACTCCTTCCCTTTTCTGGCAATTTTCCTCTCTGTTAGAGGCACCAAAATAATCCAGAGGATATAAGGTCTCCAGCTGGAGCAGAGGGTTGGACTAGATGGCATCCAAGGTCCCTTCTGACCCTACTAGAGCAGGGATTGGACTAGAAAATGACCTCCAAGATCCCTTCCAGCCCTTTCAAACATTGTTGTGTTGTTTGAAAGAATCTTCTGAAGCCATGGTTTGTGTCCTTCCTTCCTCTCATTTTCTCTCTTTCCCTCCCTCCCTCCCTCCATGTATCTATTGACCCCTCCATCCAACTATATCTCATTCACTTCCTCCTCCCTCCCTCTCGTTCTTTCTTTCCCTTCCTTCTAACACCCCCTTTTCTTTCTCTCTTTCCATTTCTTTCTTTTCCTTTTCTATCTTTTTCCAATTCTTTCTTCTTTCTCTCTCTTTCTACTCCTTCCTTTCCTCCTTCCAAAGCTAGGAGCTCCAGCTGAAACAAAAACTCCTTTGGATGAAACCACCCACAACGCACACACACACAGACAGACACTCTTCCAACCAGCTCTGTGGCTCCCCTCATTGTTTGATTTTAGTGCTGGGCCGGTGGCCGAAGTCCTTTCCAAGCACCCAGCAGCATCGCTCGCATCCCAGGAAAGCCCGGCTGATTAACTTACTGGGATGCACTTCGATCGGTGCCTCTTCTGTGCAGGCAACCTTCTCTCTCTGGAGCAGGCAGAGAAGGAGGACTTGCAGGGATAAGAGTGTGAGTCTGTGTGTGTGTGTGTGAGGGGGGGGGGAGGGGGAAAGAAAAAAGAAAAAGAGAGTGAGGAATCAGAAGCTTTTCAACCTTGTGGGCTACCTGGGAGGAGGCGGAAAAGGGGCGAGGGCCTCTCCCCGTTTCCTCTGGATCTCCCTCCCTCTTCCCCAAGTTCTTCTTTCCTCCCATCCATTCTCTCCCCCACTCCTGAGAGGGAGGCGGCGCTGCTTTGCCTGGGAGTTTTCTGGGCTCTGGAAGGGGCAGCGGGGGTGGTGGGGTTGGGTTCCCCAGAACTTCTTGGGGAGAAGCGTCATTCTGAACTCTGTGTTGGTTGCAGAAACGCAAAGGGGTGGGCAGCCTAGGAGGGCCTGTTCATCCTTCCCCTTTTCATCTCAGCCCTGCAAAACCAGAAATCTCCCCCCATCCAAGCAGCAACTGAGACTATGCAGGGGGGAGGAGGGGGGGCAGGAGAAGAAGATCTGAAAGATCCCAATTCTGCTGCAAGAGGAGTTTCTGCAATGGGGAGGGGGAGGGGGAAGGGGTAACTCCAGCTTCCAAAGGCCTTTTAGCCATAATTGCCATCAGAGCAGAAGTTGGGGAGGGGGTCAAGGAGGAAAGGGGTCCCCTGACTCACCCTCAGACCCGAAGAAAGGAAGGAAGGAAGGAAGGAAGGAAGGAAGGAAGGAAGGAAGGAAGGAAGGAAGAAAGATAGGCAGGGGAAGGGAAGGGAGGGGGAGGAAGGGGAATGAAAGGAAAGGAAATGGGAAAGAAGAAAAGGATGAAAAATGGAGGGAATGGGAAGGGAAGGAAAAAGGAAAAGAGAAAGGAAAGGAAAGAGGGAAAAGGTGAAGAATGGCCGCTGCTGGAGTGGTCAGGAGCAGCCTGAGGTGGGCATTCGGGAGCAGACCAAGACGAGCAGGAGGCCACAGCAAAGGCAGGCAAACAGGCTGGGCTGCATGGCCACGTGGTCGAGGCAAGGGAGCCAAACAGCAGCTGCAGCAATGACTCTAAGGCCCCAGCCAAGGCCTGCGAGGCAAGTGGGGAGAGACCTGGCCAAGCAGAATTTTTACTATCGGTTCACTCAAACCGGGCCGGACCGTCTGAATCCCACCACTGGCTGTATCCTCCCTTCCCCAACCGAGAGATTGTTTCAATTGGAAAGGGGGCTCCCAGACTCCTCTTGATCTTCAGCTCTTCTCCTTGCTGTCTTTCCTCAAGGCTAAAAGCAGCTCCTTTCAACTCTTCCTTGGCTTCATTCTCCTTCCCTGAAGTTCATGTAGATTTTGTGCAAATTCTCCTCCACGTGTGATGCCTGCAAGGGGACCTGGTCCTTGAGTTGGGGTCTCCCCAAACCAGAACGTTCACTTCCTCAGATTCTTATGGCTGCATTTGCCTTCTTTCCATGGACATCACCCTGCTGACTCAGATTCTGTTTCCAGTTAACTGCGATTTTGACATCATTTTCACAAACATACATATCAAATTTGGTATCCTTCATGTTTCTTCCAGTCCATCATTAATGTTCTTATATGAGACTCTATTGTTAGTCAAGTCCTAGTAGATAAAAACCAGATACTTTTCTACTGCTTTTTACTTATGAACCCTTCTCTGTGTGCTAATCATAAATATTGTTTCTCAAAACTTGATATTCCTCTAATAAAATTTTATTTTATTCAAAAAGGTAAAATACAAGTTTTGGAAAATAAAACTATTACAAAGACAAAACAAAACTAGATAAAACATTAAAAACAGACAAAGACATGCATATTGTCTCCCCAATTGAATACAATACAGCAATAATAGTTTCTCCCACTTGCAAAATAGGCCCACAATTATAAACGATATATATCTACTGGACTTGTCATCTATCTGCTTTATATAAAAAACATAGTTAACAGGCAATCCAACAATACAGTTAAATTTCAAAACTTCAAAATTGTCTGTTATCTGCTATTGTATTTAACTCACAGAAAATTTCTACCACAGACCAACACAATCATTACCTCTGATCCATCCATAATCTGTCCAGGGTTAAACATCTTTGTTAGATTCTTATAATAAAAATACATTTCCTTAAAATTTTAATTAGAATCTTTCCCAACAACTGCTTTCCATTCCCCAAAGTTATAGGATGTCCTGTAAATGCAAACACAACTCTTAAGACTTGTTTTCCAGTTAAATATGACAAGTCCATTCCCCAATCTCCCCGAAAGAATCCATTTCATCAGTCATCCCTTCTGTCCACTTTGAGTCTTCAGGGTCCATGGCCTCTCCAGCCATCTCCAAGCAGCCTGCCTTCAAACCAGACTCCTCCTTCAGGGATGCCAGCAACAAGTTAAGTTCCAGTCCATCCATCCAATCCATCCGATTCAACAATTATGATTATCGCCTTTAAGTTGATTTAAAACCATTGTTATTTTATCAAACTTTTAAAATGAAGTTTCAAATATGGCCTCTAAGTTAAGGTGACCAGATTTTCAGATTGGTAAAGAGGGACACCATTGACCGGGGGGGGGGGGGGGTGGAGGGAGCTATGCCGCGGCAGTTACTGCCAGCCCGCGGCCTTGCTAGGGACGTCTGGTTACCTTAATTATACACATCCTCTCTCTCTCTATCCATCCATCTGTCTGTCTGTCTATCTGCCTGCCTATCTAGTTATGGTATCCCTCTCCCTCTTTCCCCCTCTCTTTCTCCATCCATCTGTCTGCCTGCCTACCTATCTCTCTCTCTTTCTCTCTATCCATCCGTCTATCTGCCTGCCTATCTAGTCTATTTAGTTATGGTCTCTCTCCCTCTCTCTCCCTCTCTCTCTCTCTCTCTCTCTCTCCCTCTCCCTCTCCCTCCCTCATCTCATTATCATCTATCTCAGTGTTTCTCCACCATTTTTTAAAAATAATTTTTTTTATTTATTTTTTGTTACATAGACGAATACAACACATAGCATGTCGTTTGGTTACAAGTGTTTTAACATTTATCATTCTTATACAATTATTATTTCATTTAATAGGTTGGGTTGCTTTGTTTACCATCCCTTCCTCCTGCTATAACACCACCTTATTTTCCCTTTCTTTTCTCCCTTCCTCCCTTCTCTACTTTCTTCCTTCCTGCTCTCCTTTCCCTTCCTTCTTCCTGTACCTTTCTCCTACTCCTGCTCTTCCTCATCCCCTTCCTACCCTCTCTCCTCCTCTTTCTCTCCTTTCCATCCTCCTCTCCTTACCTCTTTCTTTTCACCCTCTCTCCCTTCTCTACTTCCTTCCTTCCTCCTCTCCTTCCCCTTCCTTCTTCCCTTACCTCTCCTTTACTCCTACTCTTCCTCTTTCCCTTCCTACCCTCTCTCCTTTTCTCTCCCTTCCATCTTCCTTTCCTTTCCCTTTCCTTTCTCCCTCCCTCCCTTCTCTACTTTCCTCCTTCCTCCTCTCCTTCCCCTTCCTTCTTCCCATACCTTTCTCCTACTCCTGCTCTTCCTCTTCCCCTTTCTACCCTCTCTCCTCCTCTTTCTCTCCTTTCCATCCTCCTCTCCTTACCTCTTTCTTCTTTCCCCCATCTTCCTTTCATTCTCTCCTCCTTTCTCCCTTTCTCCCAACTCCCTTTCTGGGAGTTGAAGTCCACACACTTTCAAGTCTCCAAGGTGGAGAAACACTGATCTATCTAATTAATATAATTATTTCTCCCTCTCGTTTTCACTCTCTCTCCAGCGCACACACGCAAATGCATAGGGCAGCCCACCTCACACACAGGTAACTCCGGGTGGCTTACAACATTATGATGCACGTCTCCCCATAGGGGAGGAGATGGGGAAGCTGGGGGCCCGGAGATCACCCGGGGGATGCCGAGGATGCCCCAACTCAGCCCCTCTTCCCGCTCCAATCATGCGCCGCTACTTCCTCTGAGTGCGGAGCTTTACTCACTCCTCGGAGCGTTCGCAACTTTGCTCCTTCCAATTTCTCGGCCCGGAAGGCTCGCCGGGCTCCGCCTACCCCGGGCCCCCATTGGTCCAGCGGCCCGAAGAACGCGAGAGGGGTGCGGTTGGGAGGGAAAAGCGCACGAAGAAGGACTTTATAAGGTCTCAATTCTCAAGGTTGTTGTTCTCCAAAAGGTCTTAGACAACATTTTATTCACCCAGCAAGAGTGTAGTCACGCAAGTGGAACCAGTTTCAAATTAAAAGAGGGTTGCAACTATTTCCACCGAGTATAATTAAACCGAACATTAAATAGAAATACCGTAGGTGGAGACCGGTTAGCCAGCTATTCCTGTATAGGGTTTTAATCTTTTTTTTAAAGGACGAAGAAAAAGGAAGCACGGAAAGAGAGGTAAAAACGACCAAGGTCAATGATGGTGCATCCACACAGACACGAATAACCTCGCGTGAGGAAGGAAAGTAAAAGGGGCGCTTGAAGGCTAAAGAGCCAGGTGGGAGAGGCTTCGGGGAAGCGGCAGCATTAAAGGTTTCTCTTTCCTTTTGCAGTGTGTTTGTTTGTCGTCACACAAGTGAGTGTTAGGCTCCGCAGGTCTCCCCACCATCTCCCAGCTGAGGCGATATATTTTTTCTTCTTTCTCATTTAAAAAGCTTGTCGTGAGTCCAGGGAAGCGAGCGAGGTTCCTCATTCTGCCCGCCTGTGAATCTCATGACTGCCAGAAAAAGAAGGGGGGACTGGGCGGCGCCCCTTTAATTAAAAAAAAAGCCTACCTCAGTTCCCCTCAGATTAAAGAAACTAAGCAAGCGGCAGGACGAAACAGCAGGAAGAATGCCTCTAGCCCTCCGCCCGAGTCCCCACGAGCCGTTGAGCAAAGCGAACGGGGGGAAGAAGACGACGGCTCTCCCCAACCCAGGTCCTCGCCTGGCAGAAAGCGCCTCTCCATCCGCGACCCCACTAACCCGGCTCTACCAGCAAGAGACATGGGAGAAGGACAGGGCCCTTAACCAATCGACAGCACAGGGCGACACGGGGGCGACTGACACTAGTTTGAGTGGCCGCGGCCGGCACAAACTACCGTCAGTCGCTCCGTGCTCATCAAAACAAATCTGGGGAGGTCCTTTGTGGGCGGCTAGTCCTAGCCGCTTGCGCCCAGCGCTGCGGCTGAAATTAAACCCCAAAGACCCTGCCGCCACCGGAAATCTGCAGCTGCCTCCTCCTCCAACAGCAGTGCTTTTGCTTTGACAGAAATCACTGCGACGGTCACAGCAGCAGCAGCAGCAGCAACCCCAAGTGCGCCGATCTCGGCGTTTTTCGCATCGGGGTGTGCTGTCAGAAGAGGGAGTGATTGAAGACCTTTTCTAGCCAGCGCAAAGGACTTCCCTCCACATTAGGGTGGCTGGGGGGAGGAGATGGCCCACCTGCCAAACTCCGCAAAGGGGGAGAAGGAGAGGAGGGCCGTCTCCTCCCCCCAGCCGCCCTACTGTGGAGGGACAAAGGCTAGTGGAGGAGGCGGGGGGGGGGAAGCCAGACCGTGGTGGCTACTGCCAGCCGCGGCCTCCCTAGGGAAGGCCTTCGCAAGGGAAGACCATTCCCTTGCTAAACGCCGCCGCCGCCCACCCGAAGCGGCGAAGCCTCCCGATTCCCACAAGTTACTCACCAGTGAAGCAGCAAAAGCAAACGGCGAAGGCGAAATGAAATGGAGATTCACGTGGCATGATTAAGCAGACTCCAGCCAATCAGTGAGCTGGCCGGGATGGAAAACTTTAAGTACGCACGCCGCGTGCTTAAAGTTTTCCATCCCAGCCAGCTCACTGATTGGCTGGAGTCCAGGCCAATCAGTGAGCGGCAGGCTGGGCTGGCTTAGATTTTTAGTGTAGAATAGAATAGATGGGGGAATGGAACGAGCGAGCTAGCGGCAGCTGATGGGCGGGGGAGCCAGCGAGCGCCAAAATAAAGTGGGTTTTTTTGAGAACGGCCTGGGACGCGGGAAAAATTATGAGAAGACGTGCCTGTCCCGCCAGATGCCTGGTCACCTTACTCTAAGTTGAAAGACTTTATATTCTTTAAATCACATCAAATTAGCTTACTCTAAGATCCCATTCATTACCGTATTAATGACAACATAGAATAATTGATGACCAAAGGCAAATTTGTATCCATCACTTTTAGGTTTCATAAGAAAGATTAAAAAGGGTTAAAAATTATTTGAGTATCATTTTAAAGACAGTTTTTATCCACTTAGTTATCATACCATCCACCCCTCAGGTTTCTAATCCTATCGCAAAATTATTTCTGAGTCCTTTACTGAAATCCAGTTCTATCACCAGAGTCCCCATAATCTATTTAGGAAGTGTAATGATGTGTGAGAATGACTTTTGGGATGAGGAGAAGAGAGGCTGCCTAGGGAAGGATCAGATAAGAGGGGAGAATCCTGCAGCTGCATAATGGGAGAGAAAGAAACTCAGGATCCTCACTAACTTTTCAGACTGAGAAAAGAGCTGGTGGGAGATTTGTTCTTTCACATCTGCAAAAAAATTTTTTAATATCGTATTACAATCAAGTAGAATTAGCACATTTAGAGATGTTTTCCATCAGGATGACAAGGGAGAAAATTAGCCAGAAAACTTTCTTCTTGATCAACCCATGTTTTCTGGGAAACCTGTTGTTTTCAAAGTGTTTATGGATCATCTTTTTTTTTCTCTATTCATTTTATTTGTGATCTGCTCTAGAATGTTCCTTGCAATTGACCAACTGTGTCCATTATATTTTCTCTATATTTTATCACTAAATTATTGACAAATATTTCGCAAAATTTTTCATTCACGTATGAAGATATTGGCAGTATTTCTATCCTATTTAACCTTATTTGGAGATTAGACAATTGTAGAAGAAAGATTCAATGTGGGATAAGAAACAAAGTTTTCTGCTTTTCAAATTCCTGGATGTTCCCATTCTAGTTTCATCCCTTTCTGGAGAAGAATGAATTTTGGAATATTTCTGACTTTAAACTATACTTGGACCAAAATGGAGAGATACGAGCAGATGTAGGCATTCACGGCTACTTGGTTCTCCCCAAGGAGGAAGCCAAGTATGTGATTCTAGCGTATTTTCAAAAAGAGAGACTTTCTATCAGACAAGATGCTCTTTCACGGCTAAAGTTGCTCAATAAGGTGAGATAAATTTTGGTGTCTTTTCTCTGTTTTCCAAAGCCTGAGGTCCCATTTCAAGTGGGCAAAGCCGAGAATCTCCAGGGTGGTTGGCATCCCATGCCAGTTGGTGTTATCTGATTGTAGTTCTTCAACAGACGGGACCTACAGTAAGTGGAGGGGCTTTGCCATGTTTTATGGAAATCTTTCAAGATCTTACTGGTCAGAGGTTTCTTCCTTCATCACAGTTTTATTCTTTATTGAAAAATGTAATGGAATAGAAATTTCCTAAATCTTTTACAATAAATTTTATTCTCAGTTTTAATATATCATCATATGTAAATCTTTTTTCAATTCCATCTTTGCTGACTTTATTAAGTGGAAAAGTCCTTTATTGTAATGTTAAATGCCAAAAGCGAAAGGGAGGAACTAAATGAAGAATCTGGCAGTAGTTAGTTATACCTCCTGCATCTTCTTAGTAGTAGTCAGGTATTTCATATTTACTTACATGAAGACCAGAGGCTATTTGGCTAATGTCCGTGTCTATCTCTATTTTCCGTGAATGTTGACTACTAACACATTTTCTTTGGCTTTCTTCATTTTTCTGCTCAGTCCCTGCCTCAGTCCAACTGTGCAGAAAATTGTCTTCCTGGATTTGTCAAGAGGGCTCGAGAAGGAGAGCCAGTTTGCTGCTATGACTGCGTTCCTTGTCCGGAGGGGACCTTCTCCATTCAGGAAGGTGGGTCACACTGAGGAAAATGGGAAGCTTTGTAGAAGTGGATCCATCCAGAATCTTTTCATGAAAGTGCAAGTTAAAAGACACAAGCTCACCTTTTTTTAATTTTTAACATGCACAATTTCTTATCTAAAAGGAAGTAAATCAAAAAGTCTTTGAAGGAGGGGCTGGGAGGAGATGGGAGGAGGGGATGGCAGACTGGACAAGCTTTACTAACAGCAGAGGAAACATCTCTCCTGTTTTCTAGTCTGGATATTTGCTGCTAAGTTCACCTTTCTAGGAAGATCTGAGTTCTTTCAAACTTGATGAATTGTTTTAGGTCCACCTTCTGAAAGACCTTGCAATTCACTGTATATTGGATCCTCCCCTTGAGGATCACTGAAAAGGTGTCACTGGTCCATAATGTGGTGCTGTGGATAGTTATGGGGGTAACTCATTGCACAAATATTCTGACAGTCTTGTAGATCGATCGATCGATCAATCAATCAATCAATCAATCAGAGTAGAGCTGGAAAGGACCTTGGAGGTCTTCTAGTACTACCCCCTACTCAAGCAGGAGACCTAATACCATTTCAGGCAAGTGACTGTCCAGTCTCTTCTTAAAAACATCCAATGTTGAAGCACCCACAACTTCTGGAGGCCAGCTGTTCCAGTGGTTAATTCTTGTCACTGTTAGGAAATTTCTCCTGAATTCCATATAGCTTCCAGATGTTACAAGATATTGTAGGTATCTTCTAAGTCCAGTATATTAATTGCCATGTGGCAGGACTCTAAATATTTGTATAAAAAGATATATGATTCATTATTAACCTGTAATAATGTAGCTTCCTATGAATTACATTACACATTACACAAGAAATAATTAACATCCTCAGACTTTCCTCAACTTCATATATCTAGCTACTTTTTAAAAAATTACATCCTTCTTATGCTATTTTTAATGAAAAATAAAAGGAACGAAATATTAAAGAAAATTGATTTTTGGTTTCTCAGATGCAGAAAAATGCACCAAGTGTCCAGATGACAAATATCCAAATGAGGCCAGAGTCCAATGTATCCCCAAACTTATAGCCTTCCTGTCTTATGAAGAACATCTGGGCATCATCCTGGTCTCTTTTGCCCTGCTCTTCTTCCTAACTACAGTCCTTGTTTTAATCATCTTCATTAAATATGGAGAAACTCCCATTGTCAAAGCCAACAACCGGGACCTCTCCTACATCCTCCTGGTCTCCCTCCTGCTTTGCTTCTTGTCTCCTTCTCTCTTCATTGGTCAGCCAAGGAAAGCCACCTGCCTTCTCCGACAAACGGTTTTCAGCATCATCTTCTCAGTTGCCGTTTCTTCTCTCTTGGCCAAAACCATCATGGTGGTGCTGGCTTTCCTGGCCACAAAACCAGGAAATCGGGTGAAGAGATGGTTGGGGAAGAGCTTGGCCAACTCCATCATCCTTTCTTCTTCTGCAGTCCAAATTATCATCTGCTCCATCTGGCTGGGAGTTTCTCCCCCCTTCCCTGACTCTGACCTCCACTCCCAGCCTGGAGAGATCATCCTGCAATGCAACGAAGGGGCTGTTGTCATGTTCTACGTCACCCTCAGCTACATGGGCTTCCTGGCTGCCATCTGCTTCACGGTGGCTTTCCTGGCCAGGAATCTGCCTGGCGCCTTCAACGAAGCCCAACTGATCACCTTCAGCATGCTGGTCTTCTGCAGTGTCTGGGTGACTTTTGTGCCCACCTACCTGAGCACCAAAGGGAAATACATGGTGGTTGTTCAGGTCTTCTCCATCCTGGCCTCCAATGCTGGTCTGCTGGTCTGCATCTTCATCCCCAAGTGCTACATTATCCTTCTGAGGCCAGATCTGAACACAAAGGAGCATCTTACAGCCAGAACAAATGTAAAATCATGAGATATAATACCATTATAATATTGGGAGAATTGTTAAAGTTTATTTTATTTGAAAGGAGATATTCTTTCCATTTAGACAGTATACAGGAGTCAAAGAAAATATTCATATATTTCAAAATAGGAAATTATTGAATTGTTCTAGCTCAATTCCCTTTCAACTTAATAAACCTTGCTGAAAGTAATTCAGTGGAATTTGCTGTTCAGCAACAGATACTGAAAGTGAGATCTTTAAGAAATAATTCTGGCACTTGTTGCTACAGCTAAAAGTGTGTATGTGTGTGAGAGAGGGGGGAGGGAGGGAGGGAGGGGGAGAGAAGGAGAGAGAGAGGTCAGGAAAAGAGGTCAGGAGGAAGCTGTGGGGAAAAAAGTACCAGCCTGGTTGCCTGATCCTCTTCCTGAGAATGCCGGAATGATGTGAAATGCCATGTTTGACTGGCTCTCAGCTGGGGAGGGAAATCTTCATCCCTCTTATAGAATTCTTTCTCGATTTCCTGATAAAACCTCCTTTGCAGAAAGTGTTCAGCAGAAGAGCTGTTTGGGATTTGAGTTTGGAATTGTTTTTTTTATATGTATTTCACAGCAAAATGATAATAATAAATTCAATAAAAAATAAAATGTGCAAAGAAATTTTCACTGTATATTTTTTCTTTGCTTAACCAGGGAAATAAAATAGTAGTTTTCAGGCCCTTTAATTTCCCACTCTACAATTTCGACCTAAAACATTTTCTCTCCTCCTCTTCCAAGCTTGTCTTGTCTGTGAAAGGCTGGAGAAGATGTCCAGAGAAAGGGGATTTTGAAACTCTCCCCAGGAGGCGGTTGAAGGGATCCTGTCTAAAGGCAACCACATCATTGACCAGGTCACAAACCTTCAATGCTGCATAAGATTCATCCAGGTCCAAGAAGGGGGTGAATAGAGAGGAGGGACTTCAAGGTTTCTAGAAAGAGGCAAGGTACCCATGGAAACTCTTCTGCACTTCAACCACAGAGATTGCAGATTAATTGGGAATCAATGATTAGGTTTCTGAATGGCTCCTAATCGGGAATAGAATCTCTCTGAAAATTCTAGAGATAAGAGAAGCTCTGATGGATCAGACCAAGATCAGTCTAAGATTCATTCACCACACAGAGGCCTCTGGTTCTCCCACAAGCAGAAGAAGGCAGAGACTTATGGCTTTGCTCAACGTGGAACAGGCATTTCCCCACAATTTCACTTCCCTCCATCCCACCACACAATATTGGACACGCAGCCATCTCACACTCTAGGAATCCCCAATTCTGTTATCCAACATTCATCTGAGAAAATATTTCCAAGTTTCAAGATTACTCCAGATTACTGAATGGGGTGATTTAAGACTCCTGCTAAGTGACTTAAAACCAGACATTGGGAAACTGGTATCACTTCATCAAGCCCATCCATCAATTAAAAAATTACTGAACAGTGAAGTAGTTACTAAATTTTAGTGAGTTTACTAAGCTACTATCACTAAGGTTCTTGATAAATGATTATCGGACTTTGAAAACCTGGTATCACTGGATCACGTTCAACAATTTTCTTGAATTAACATTTACTAAAAAGGTTTTTAAATTGGATTTTGAATACATGTGCAATTAACTGTTACAGTTTTGAATTTTACTGTTACTATCTTCCTTCCGTCGTGCCCACTCACATGACCCCCCAAGCCATGCCCACCAAGCCACACCCACAGAAGCGGTAGAAAAAAATGAATTCCACCACTGGGTGGGGGGCACTGAGGATCAGTTTGTAGAACCAAGGGGGCGGTGGACTGAAAAAGTTTGGGACCACTGAGCTACATTATCCTTCTGAGGCCAGACCTGGACACAAAGGAGCAGCTCAAGGCCAGAATAAATGTAAAAGCATGAGACATAACACCATTATGATATTGGAATAATTGTTAAAAGTTTATTTTATTTGAAAGGAGATGCTCTTTACAATTAGAAAGTAGGCAGGAGCCAAAGAAAAGCAAATCTACTTGCTTCAGAATGGGAAATGATTGAATGGCTGTACTTGTATCTCCCTATTCAACCCAATAAATCTTGCTAAAGAGAACTCTGGGAAAGTCATTCAGAGGAATGTAATGTTCAGCAACTACCAATGAACCAGGCACCTTATGAAAAATAATTGAGGCACTTGTTCCTACTGACAGAAACTAAAAGTGTGTGTATGTGTGTGAGAGAGTAAGATAAAGAGGTAAGATGGAAGCTGTAGGAGCCCTGCTCCAATTGTGTTATTGGATCATCTCCATGAGAAGCCTTGGAATGGCAGAATGAGCTGGAATGCAGGGATTGACATGCTCTCCATCACTATCATGTCCTTCTTTCTTGATTTCCTGATAAAACCCCTTTCACAGAAAGCATCGACCAGAACAGCTATCTGGGGTTTCACTTTGGGTCTGTTATTATTTAAGTATCTACTCTTTAGAAATTCCCACTTTTTTCCTTCCTCATCAGGGGTGGGTTTCAAAAATTGTTCGAACCACCTCTGTGGGCGTGGCCTCCTTTGGGGAGTGGCTTGCCGCCCATGTGACCGGATGGGAGTGGCTTGCCACCCATGTGACCGGATGGGAGTGGCTTGCCGCCCATGTGACCGGATGGGAGTGGCTTGCCGCCCATGTGACCGGATGGGAGTGGCTTGCCGCCCATGTGACCGGATGGGAGTGGCTTGCCGCCCATGTGACCGGATGGGAGTGGCTTGCCGCCCATGTGACCGGATGGGAGTGGCTTGCCACCCATGTGACCGGATGGGAGTGTCCAAGACGATGTCACTGAATTCTTTCCCCCAACTACAATATGATTAAAATAAGTACACAAACAATAAAAGAGCTACTTACAGATGGAAGATGCCTGTTCTTGCCAGTCTTCAGAATCACGGACTCCAATGAATGGGCTGCACAAAGAAGAGACACAGAAAGCAAGACTTTAATTGCATGGACTGCATTGGGATGAAACCAGCACACAAAATAATAGAAAAGGAAAATTACTCTCCTTTTTTGCGTCTTCTGCACCACCGCCTCACCATCTTGCTCCAAAAACCTGCACAAAGGACAGACACAGAAAGAAACGCCTTAATTGCTGGCACTTCACTATCTCAAGGAGGAAGACAAGACAGAGCACACCACACCCAGCAATAAAGACAGGTACTTACAGGGGAAGCATCTCTGGCTTGCCGGTCTTCTGCACACCACCGTATTACATCTAGGCAACAGGAGCAGGAAGCTTTCACCAAATCCCTGGATAAGTCAACTGAGAAACATTTATCCAGTACCTGCACAATATTTTCCACCGTTTACGATCTGGCGCAGAGATGTAATCCATTCTCAGACATCGAAGCGCAAGTAAATTTGCTGAATACGCTTGGAGTGGATGTTGGAGTTGGCTTGCATTCACGAAGAACTGCAGTAAAAATTATTGACTTCATTGCGAAACAGATCAAGACCACCGTGTTTCAACGATTATTGCAAATAATCGAAAGGTGTGCCTAATAATTGATGAAGCCTCAACACTTTCAATGACAGCAGTGCTGATAGTTTTTGTTAGAGTTGAGGATCCAGAATGCCCAGCAACCATCTTCGTTGAGCTTCTGGAATTAGAGAGACAAGATGCGGAGACCATATATTCCGCAGCAATGGAAAGCTTGCACAAAGTTGGATTCACCACCGAATATCTACGGAAGAACTTAATCGCGTTCTGCTCCGATGGCGCCATATAAACAAACAGGAAAGATATAGTCTTTCATCCAAGAAGATAGTTCAAGAATGAATGTCATATTCCCAGAGCAATACAGATTTCCTTTTTCTGAAATTTAGTTCTCAGTTCCAAAAGACAGGAATATATGAATGCATATGAAATTATGAATTAGTACTTAGGTCGGTCCAAGAAGCTATTCAGAAGTTAGTGGTTAGAAGAGCAATCGTAAAGGTAGATTACGTGGGATGTGTTTGCACAACAGTGGAAAAACAGAGATATGTAAATGAATAAATATTACAATGTGCAGGAATAAATAAATTGACAATTAAAATCAAGAAGGCTTTGAATACTTTTTCACGTGGGATTGGTTTTAGCTATTGCCAACTAACGGAAACAGGAATTAGAAAGCCAAAAGTATGAAAGAAAAGACCAATTATGTAAAGAAAGGTCCCTAAAATGTATAAGGAAATATTACTAGATCATTATTAATGCGTAGATAACTGTGGGACATTACACACACACACACACACACAAACTATGATGGAAAACACAAAAAAATAAGAACAACCCCCCCCCCCCCAAGACTGCGAATGAAACCAGGTTTTTTTTCCCTAAGCCTAAGGACAGGAAAGACAAAGCCACTGGAATAAAAACCATCAAGGCATTGCGGGCAATTTTAAAGGACAGGCATTCACAGAACCATCAACCACCTCAGAATTACCTAAACAATGAGGGTGAAACACACTAAATCTGATTTTCTAGGATACATACACTTAGCGACCATGTTTCACACTTAGCGACCATTTTCACACTTAGCGACCGTTGCAGCATTCTCATGGCCACGCGATCAAAATTTTGATGCTTGGCAACAGATTCGTATTTATGCTGGTTTCAGTGTCCTGGGGTCCTGTAATTGCCTTTTGTGACCTTTTGACAAAGTCAAATGGGGAAACCAGATTCACTTACTTATGTTAGTAACTTGTCAGCTGCAGTTATTCACTTAAGAACTGTGGCCAGAAAGGTGGTATAGTGACCAAAGTTACAATGGCATTGAAAACAGTGACTGATGACCATGTTTCACACTTAGCGACCATTTTCACACTTAGCGACCGTTGCAGCATTCTCATGGCCACGCGATCAAAATTTTGATGTTAGATCCCAAGGTTTCAGTAAAACTATTCAATCATAATTAGTTTCATGCATTAGGATTATTTCAAAGCACAAGCAATAATTCATATTTCATTTCAAACTATGCCAACACACAATAACATAAATGAAACCATTACTAATATTCCACACACAATAAGTTACAATAAAACTATTATAAAAAATTCAATGCACAATACATTTCAAAGTATTGAGTGAAGAATACTTTAAAAAGGTTTATTTTAATTTATTTTGGATAGAATCTTTTTTTAAATCGTCTAAGACGATTTAAAAAAATATTATATCCAAAATAAATTAAAGTAAACCATTTTAAAGTATTCTACACTCAATACTTATATGTAAAACTATTATAAAAAATTCTATGCATTAAATAAAATATTTTAAAATACATTAAAATAATAATTAAATAAAACCGGGCCACTTACCAGCAGCAGGCAGAATCAGCAGCACTCCGATGCGATGGATGGATCCTCGTCGCGATGGCAGGCAGCAGGAACAGGTAAGAAACCTGACTGGAGGGACAAGGCTAGGTAAAGTCACTTAGGTTGCCTGGCATGCTTAGCAAGCCAGGCGAGGGTAGAGGGGAGGTGGGGGGCTTGCTTCCCTAGCGAAAACTAGACGGTCGCAGCCACGGCCACGCGTAGTACGCGAGGCCGCGGCTTTTGCAGGGGAAGGCCTGGAGGACTTCCCTTTCGCAAGCGAGGCCGCGGCGGCGCCGGCGCCGCCCGCACCACACGGAGGCGGCCACGTATAGTACGCGAGGCCGCGGCTTTTGCAAGGGAAGGCCTGGAGGACTTCCCTTTCGCAAGCGAGGCCGCGGCGGCGCCGGCGCCGCCCGCACCACACGGAGGCGGCCACGCGTAGTACGCGAGGCCGCGGCTTTTGCAAGGGAAGGCCTGGAGGACTTCCCTTTCGCAAGCGAGGCCGCGGCGGCGCCAGCGCCGGCCGCACCACACGGAGGCGGCCACGCGTAGTACGCGAGGCCGCGGCTTTTGCAAGGGAAGGCCTGGAGGACTTCCCTTTCGCAAGCGAGGCCGCGGCGGCGCCGCCCGCACCACACGGAGGCGGCCACGTGTAGTACGCGAGGCCGCGGCTTTTGCAGGGGAAGGCCTGGAGGACTTCCCTTTCGCAAGCGAGGCCGCGGCGGCGCCGGCGCCGCCCGCACCACACGGAGGCGGCCACGCGTAGTACGCGAGGCCGCGGCTTTTGCAAGGGAAGGCCTGGACTACTTCCCTTTCGCAAGCGAGGCCGCGGCGGCGCCGGCGCCGCCCGCACCACACGGAGGCGACCATGCGTAGTACGCGAGGCCGCGGCTTTTGCAGGGGAAGGCCTGGAGGACTTCCCTTTCGCAAGCGAGGCCGCGGTGGCGCCGGCGCCGCCCGCACCACACGGAGGCGGCCACGCGTAGTACGCGAGGCCGCGGCTTTTGCAGGGGAAGGCCTGGAGGACTTCCCTTTCGCAAGCGAGGCCGCGGCGGCGCCGGCGAGGCCGCGGCGGCGCCGCCACCGCCCGCACCACACGGAGGCGGCCACGCGTAGTACGCGAGGCCGCGGCTTTTGCAAGGGAAGGCCTGGAGGACTTCCCTTTCGCAAGCGAGGCCGCCGCGGCGCCGGCGCCGCCCGCACCACACGGAGGCGGCCACGCGGCCTACGCGAGGCTGCGGCTTTCGAAAGTGAGGCCGCCCCCCCCCCAACGACCAGAAGACAGCCACGCGTAGTACGCGACGCCGCAGCTTTCACGAGGGAAGGCCTGGAGGACTTCCCTTTCGCAAGCGAGGCCGCCGCCGCCGCCTGCACCACACGGAGGCGGCCACGCGGCCTACGCGAGGCCGCGGCTTTCGAAAGTGAGGCCGCCCCCCCCCAACGACCAGAAGACGGCCACGCGTAGTACGCGACGCCGCAGCTTTCACAAGGGAAGGCCTGGAGGACTTCCCTCGCGAAAGCTAGGCGGCTACCGGCGCCCCCCCACCCGAAAGCGGCCACGTGGCCTACTCGAGGCCGCGGCTTTCACAAGCAAGGCCGCCGCCCCCACCACCCGGAGGCAGCCACGTGGCCTACGCGACGCCGCGGCTTTCACGAGGGAAGGCCTGGAGGACTTCCCTTTCGCAAGCGAGGCCGCCGCCGCCGCCTGCACCACACGGAGGCGGCCACGCGGCCTACGCGAGGCCGCGGCTTTCGAAAGTGAGGCCGCCCCCCCCCAACGACCAGAAGACGGCCACGCGTAGTACGCGACGCCGCAGCTTTCACGAGGGAAGGCCTGGAGGACCTAGCGAAAGCTAGGCGGCTACCGGCGCCCCCCCACCCGAAAGCGGCCACGTGGCCTATGGGTTCCCATTTCCCATGGGTTCCCTAAAACCGCTTGTTAATTGTATGAGCAGTTATGAGAACCGCCAGAATTGCCTCGGCCTGGCTCCACGCCGCCCTCCCCTCCTGCGGGTTCCCCTTCCTGAGAAAACGACCTTTCTCAAGATCCCATGGACCACTTGGGCTCAGGCAGTGGAATTCCCCGCTGGTTCCCTCTCTCCTAAGGTGACCAGATTTTCAGATTGGAAAAGAGGGACACCCTTGACCGGGGGGGGGGGGGGGGGGCTTGATTAAAAAAAAATTTTTTGTCAAAAGGTCACCCCAGGACACTGAAACCAGCATAAATACGAATCTGTTGCCAAACAAAATTTTGATCACGTGACCATGAGGATGCTGCAACGGTCGCTAAGTGTGAAAAATGGTCGCAACGGTCGCTAAGTGTGAAAAATGGTCATCAGTCACTTTTTTCAATGCCATTGTAACTTTGGTCACTAAATGTTTTCCCCCTCCTCGAGACTCCTCACTTCTTCCTTCATTCCTCTTGCTTATCTACCGTCACCTTATCTGTCTTCTGCTCTTTCCCTCTCTTCCTTCCTTCCTCCCTCCCTCCTTCCATCCTCTTCTTTCCTCACTCACTCCCTTCCTCCTTTTTTCTCTTCCTTCCTCCTTCCATTCTTTATACGATATAAAATTCAATGAGGGTGAAACACACCAAATCTGGCAAAGCTGCCTTGCACCAACCTGGCCTGCCCATAGAATAGCAGCCACTTTGAGACACATAAACCTGGTCTGAACATATTGCATCACAAAGATTTGCAAAGATCACATTTGCAAAAAGGAACATTTCTTGTAGTAAATACATTTTATAAACAATTTAAAAGTAAAAATCCCCCCAAAATAATAAAAAGGTATTCTATAAATAAAAGAAATCCTTAAAAACCATTGTTAAGTATTACACCAGCAATAATTTATACTGTCACCATTTCAAACTATCATCAGAAATACGAATCTGTTGCCAAACATCCACATTTTGATCGCGTAACCATGAGGATGCCACAACGGTCGCTAAGTGTGAAAATGGTCGCTAAGTGTGAAAAATGGTCATCAGTCACTTTTTTCAATGCCATTATAACTTTGCTCACTAACCAGCCATGTTCCTGACTTAACAACCACCATGATTCACTTAACGTGGCAATAAAAGGTCGCAAAATGAGGCAAAAATCATTTAACAAACGTCTCCCTTAGGAACAGAAATTGGGGGATCAATCCTGGTCGTAAGTCGAGGATTACCGGTAGCCAATTGCAAAAGGCAACTTTACTTGGAACAGGTGAGATTGTGCCCGGATCCCTTTCATGCCACCATCCCATCCTGTCCATGGGGAGAACTCCACAGGCGGACAAAAGCCCCAATCCCCTCTCAACCTCCAGCTGACTCTGCCATCCGCCATAACCACACATGCCCCTCAAAGGCAAAACTCAGGGGGCTGAATTCTACAGGGGGAGGAGTAAGGGGGGGATTTGAGGGGCATCCCAAAGCACCATCTGTCTAAATTTGCATCAGGCAGGCAGTAACATTTTCATAGACCATGATCAGAGGAGCAGCTGATCCTATGGAGAGACTCCTCCTGCATTCAGTCCCAGGCCTACAAGTGGAAGTACCCCTTCCTTCCTTCCTTCCTCCTTTCACCTTCCTTCCTTCCTTCCTTCCTTCCTTCCTTCCTTCTTTCCTTCCTTCCTTCCTTCCTTCTCTCCCTCCCTCCCTCTTTCTTCCTTCTAGCCTTCCTTCCTTTCCATTCTTTCTCCTTCCTTCCTTCCTCTTGCCTATCTGCCTTCTGTCTTTCTGCTCTTTAGATCTCTCTTCCTCCTTCCTTCCTCTTTCCATCCTTTCACCAAAAATCAGGATGTTTTATTAGCATCAGCATCATTCTGCTGAAAATGCCAAATTCTGTGGTACTTCTGGATGAGATTTAGAAAATTACAGAGACATGAGGAACCATTATATAATTTCACTTGGCAAAACTCTGATTAAAATAATAGCAACAAAATGTAAGGTTTTTTAATTTTAAAACTCTAGCAAAACATAGATTTATTTCCAGTTTAGTTAATTAATGTAATTATAAAAAGGAATGCAATTGATTAAATAAAAATGACTTTTTCTTTTATTAAGAATACTTATTCTACATTAAACTAGAAAATATTTCATAGGCCCTTCAACAAGTTTGTTACAAATTTTCAGGAATGCATGCATTCTTGAAACTGATACTATGTAATGTTAAAAAGCAGATGGCTAACTAAGTACACTAAAAACCATGTTTAATTATTTGCTACTTGAGGCCAATAGCAATGATGAAGAAATTTCTGTCATCCTCAGTGACAATATTTTTAGGGCCAAAAAATAAAACTCTGTATATTGGATCTGTTGAATGGAGAAAGGCCTGCCCCCCCTCCCCCAAATGAGACACCTTCCACGATAATAGGAGAGGAGAGCCTGGAGACAGCAATCACAAGGCAGAACGTAGCTAAGAGAACGGGACGGGGGTTGGGAGAAGGCATGGGACGGGCTCCCAGCAGCGGCTGCTTGGATTTGCCATTTGAGAGAGAGAGAGAGAGGGAAGGAGGGAGGGAGGGAGGGAGGGAGGGGGAGAACATGAGTGTGTGTATCCCTCCTTCCTTCAGCCCATGCTGGCATTCTGGCCAGACGAGAGGGACTGCAGAGGGTCTAGGGCAGCGAGTCATTCAATGGGAAACTTGCCTCTTGGAAGGAATGACCCGGTTTGGCTCCCACTTTCAACAATCGAACAGAGAAGCGAAGAAGCAGGAGAGACGAAGTGGGAGCCAAGCCGGGCTAGAGTGTTGGGCTGAAGGAAGAAGGGATACACACACTCGTGTTCTCCCCCTTCCTCCCTCCCTCTCTCTCTCTCTCTCAAATGGCAAATCCTTGGAAGGAATGACCCGGTTTGGCTCCCACTTTCAACAATCGAACAGAGAAGCGAAGAGGCAGGAGAGACGAAGCGGGAGCCAAGCCGGGCTAGAGTGTTGGGCTGAAGGAAGGAGGGATACACACACTCGCGTTCTCCCCCTTCCTCCCTCCCTCTCTCTCTCTCTCTCAAATGGCAAATCCTTGGAAGGAATGACCCGGTTTGGCTCCCACTTTCAACAATCGAACAGAGAAGCGAAGAGGCAGGAGAGACGAAGCGGGAGCCAAGCCGGGCTAGAGTGTTGGGCTGAAGGAAGGAGGGATACACACACTCGCGTTCTCCCCCTTCCTCCCTCCCTCTCTCTCTCTCTCTCAAATGGCAAATCCGAGCAGCCGCTGCTGGGAGCCCGGTCCCATGCCTTCTCCCAACCCCCGCCCTGTTCTCTTAGCTACTTTCTGCCGTGATTGCTGTCTCCAGGCTCTCCTCTCCTATTATCGTGGAAGGCATCTCATTGGGAAGGGGGAAGCAAGCCTTTTTCCATTTCAAGGAGCTGCCGCTCCTCCCCCCCACCTCTTAAAAGTCCAGCCAGCTGCCCGCCAAGCTCTCCACGGAGACTCACCCAGAGTTTTCACCGCGATTTGCCTGGTGAGGGGAGGCGGCAGGTTGATGCAGACCAAATCCACAGTATAATAAATACAAGTATAATAAATACTTGTATTTATTATACTTGTATTTACTTCCTCCTCCTTCTCCTCGCTGCGATCTGGATGCCCGACGCACCTTCCTTTCCTCCGTGTTTGGCCCTTTCGCGTGGTGCCTCAAGATTACGAGCAATGCAGGGTTGCTACGTTAAGGGTGCCCAGTCCCAACTGCTGCTGCGGCACCCAATCCCTGCAGCAGTGGCTGGCTCTGCTCCCGGCCGCAGGCCCCTGCCCTGCGGCGTCCAGCGCGTCTTCAACAGCATGACCCGGCATCCCAAGCGGAGTCCCCCCCCCGCCTAGCTGTGTTGCCCACATGCACGGGGATTCAAGGTATCTGGCCGGATTCCTTGAATCCCCGCGGGTGTGGGCAACGCAGCTAGGCGGGCTCTGCTTGGGATGGCCAGGCTACGGAGGGCATATAGCCTGGTCATCTCAAGCGAAGCTCCCTCACTCCGCCTAGCTGCGTTGCTTCCCTTCACATCTTTGGAACGGCTTGGCTCCTTTCTTTTTTTTTTTTAGGGCGCCCCTCCGTTGGGAGGAGGTGGAGGATAGGCTCCAACTCTGCCCAGAGAAGGAGCCCGAGCGCTCTGGGGAAACGCGGCAAACAAGCCAGCACTTCAAAGTCATGTTTCGCTGAATGACGGGCGAGTTCTAAACTGCCGCCATGACTTTGAAAGGGCTGGATTGCCTTCCGCGTGGGCCGACGTGGAAGGCAAGCGGCAAGCCAGCCCTTCAAACTCATGCCGGCACTTTAGCGTGCCCCTTGGCCACCATTCAGCGAAATATGTTTCGCTGAATGACGGGCAAGTTCTAAACTGCCGGCATGACTTTGAAAGGGCTGGATTGCCTTCCGCGCGGGCCGACGTGGAAGGAAAGCGGCAAGCCAGCCCTTCAAACTCATGCCGGCACTTTAGCGTGCCCCTTGGCCGCCATTCAGCGAAATATGTTTCGCTGAATGACGGGCAAGTTCTAAACTGCCGGCATGACTTTGAAAGGGCTGGATTGCCTTCCGCGCGGGCCGACGTGGAAGGCAAGCGGCAAGCCAGCCCTTCAAACTCATGCCGGCACTTTAGCGTGCCCCTTGGCCGCCATTCAGCGAAATATGTTTCGCTGAATGACGGGCAAGTTCTAAACTGCCGGCATGACTTTGAAAGGGCTGGATTGCCTTCCGCGCGGGCCGACGTGGAAGGCAAACGGCAAGCCAGCCCTTCAAACTCATGCTGGCACTTTAGCGTGCCCCTTGGCCGCCATTCAGCGAAATATGTTTCGCTGAATGACGGGCAAGTTCTAAACTGCCGGCATAACTTTGAAAGGGCTGGATTGCCTTCCGCGCGGGCCGACGTGGAAGGCAAGCGGCAAGCCAACACTTCAAAGTCGTGCCGGCAGGCAGGGCTGGAGCGAGCGAGCGAGCGAGCGTGCTCCATCCCGGTGGGTGCATGAGCGGAGCACTTTTCCAGCGCTCCTGTGCCTGGAGAGCTCCCTCTGCATATGAGCCCGGGATCCGCCGTTTGCGCTCCCTTGCTCTGCCTCACCACCCGCCTTCCCTATCTAGGGACTCCTCCAGCAGAAATAGCAGAGTCGCGTCGAGCGCCGCTCTGCCTTTCTCTGCGCTCTTCCCGCCCGGACGCCCAGAGCCTCCCAGCCCGCCCAGCCCGGGGTGAGTCAGCTGCAGTGCAGTGGGCGGAGATCCCGCCACACACCCCCCCCCGCTCACTCGCCCCGCCCGTCACTTACTCTGAGTTTGGAGAAGAAGCGGCGGCCCCAGGTGGCACTTTTCGCAGAGGTTTTCCCACAGCTTGTCCGGAAGTGGAGCTGGAAAGGCGAGCTCGCTCCCCGCTCACTCGCTACACTACCCCGCCCATGCGAGCGGCAACGGATGGGCGGGGCACTCATGCGGCATGCTAAGCGGACTCCAGCCAATCAGTGAGCTGGCTGGGATGGAAAACTTTAAGCACGCCGCGTTTTCCATCCCAGCCAGCTCACTGATTGGCTGGAGTCCAGGCCAATCCAATCAGTGAGCAGCAGGCTGGGCTGGCTTAAATTTGTAGGTAGGTAGGATAGAGAACAGAACGATGAGCCAGCCCAGCAAGCTAGCAGCTGATGGGCGGGAGCTGCGAGCGCCAAAAAAAGCGTGCTTTTTAAAAAAGCGGGCGGGACGCGGGAAAATGCATTAAAAAGCGGGGGTGTCCTGCCAAAAGCGGGGGTGTCCCGCCAAAAGCTTAATGCTGACAGACTGTGGTTACAGCAAAGGTGGCTCAATTCTCTGCAGCAGCACTGGGGATCCATGGGAAACACGTGATTAATCCACCATGGCTATTTTACACAACTGATGTAGGAAAGCCTTTTGCATTACTATTCCTTTGCCTTTTAGTATTAAATGAGTGAATGGGCCTCACAGTTTAAGGACTGGTATTATAGTACCCTTAGGCCATGTATAACTGACAGATTGGATGCCCAATTGTGATTTTAATGTAGATTTTATCTGTGGTTTATTATTTCATTCTAGATTTTTTTTTTTGAATATTGCTTGAGTGTTTTTATTTATTCTGGTCTTTGATTTTGATAAACTTGATTTGATTTGATGCAATTCTATTTACCAAGAAAGGGACCTAAAAAGACATATGACAACTTGTTCCCCTTGTAGTGAATTTTTTTCTTAGATAAAGAAACCATTCATGTGTCTTCAAGAATTGCTCCATCACACTGAGGTTTCAGTTATCATATCTAAAAAATAGGACAGAACCGACCATTAATTACTGGACAGGGACCTTCCACCTGTTGATTCATGGCTGTTAAGACTCTATCAGTTGTGGATGATGAATGAGAACAGCCTGCCCCAATCTGGTGGCCTCTGGATGTTAATTCAAGCACCCTCGTGATTCATGCTTGGCAGCAAATAAGGCCACTTTCCTCCGAGAAGGGGGATCCAGGTGTGTTTGCCAACAGTGGTGCGGCTCCATTTGTAGACCTGAGACTGAACCTTTGATGTTGTGTCTGTTGCTGCTGCAGCCCAGGGAGACCTAGAATAAAAGGGGACCTCAACATTGTGACCAGATCCTTGGACTTCCACTTGGACCGGTAGCTCCCAGTTATTGCCCAGGCCCCTCTCCTCTTGTAGGGCTCCTCCGTTATCTGGATCTTGATGGAGAGAGCACAGAAATACCCTCTCTGCCTTTGTGGGCCTGATTCCTCCAGGAAATCCTGCTGTTCCTTGCAGCTTCTGAACAGTTACTTAAAGATGTCAACTGGGCTTTGGCTGTTATAACTATGGGTGTCCTTTACGGAAACTGCTGAATAAAACTTTATATCTTGCATATATGAAGAATTTCTGAAGTGTGTGTGTGTTGTGCCACAATGGTCTTTTGTCTATACTTTTTTCTTCTTTCTACTGCAGCTTAATTCAAGAAATTTAAAAAGAATAATTAATAAATTTCAGTTGCCAGAGATGACAAACACTGGATTAAACAGTATAGAAACCCCACAATTTGGTTCCTTTGGTTTTATGTCCTCATGGTTTACATCCTCAAGTCTTGCCTGAATCCAGTCTGCAAATCGCACACGAGTGGATGACCTCCAGGAGCCCCCTTCTCTGTTCCATCATCCACCATGTGCATCAACTACAATTCCAAGAAGGCACAGGGCTGGGTGGCCCATAGGTCAGAAGCATCCATGATGATGCAATCAAAGCTCTGCTGGGAATTCTGGGAGTTGTAGTTGAGCCTATCTGAAATGGCCAAGCTGGGGAAAGCCACCCCAGGGACAGATTAAGAGACCTCCTGGATTCCCTCCTGGAGATCAATACCGTGTTTGCACCCAGGAGCCCTTTCCCCTCTCCCACTTCCTGCCTCCTTCCTCAGTTCCAGGAAAGAGGAAGAATCCCCTGCAATGAGTCATCCTGATTGGCAGCCTCCCCCTTGTGGGTCTTCTCCTGCCTTTGCTGCTCTGGAGAAGCCACTCAGAAGAAACCTCCAGCCCTCCACAAAAGGCCAACAAGGGAGATGGGGTCACCCTAAGATTTGCTTAATGACAACATGATTTACGTAACTACCACACTCATTTGCTTAACAACTGTGGCAAACCGGTTGTAAAATGAGGCAGAACTTAAGAACTGCCTTGCTTAGTAACAGAAATTGTGGTCATAAGTGGAGGACTACCTTGATTGCCTGATAGTCCATTGGAATTTATCTCCAGAGACATTCAGGATTTCGTAACCAGAACTTCCCCTTTCTTCTCCCTTCTGCTTGCTTCCTGGGAGCCTGGAGCAAAGTACTTCTGAAGGGCTTGTTTCTGGGGCTTCTGGGGCTGGAAGCAGCCTGAGATGACTGAGGGGAACCCACCAGATCAGGCCTTCAAGGGTTGCACTGCTGGGCTTCCCACCTTGGAAATGGAGAGGGAGACCCTCTTTCTTTCCTCAGATGGAGTTTGAGACACCCCCAATCTCCTGCTTGCAGCTATTCACCTGGTGCTGCCACAAGGAGCCCAAGCTCATCAGGATGCAGCCTGACTCTCCTGTGGGGTTTCTCCACCCAGATCTTCTGGACTCCAGTCTCAACCTGGCCCATGCATTGGGGAAAAGAACCGGCTGTTTACAGTGTCCTTATCACCCAATAAGTGGATGGAGACGGGATGATGGATCTCATGGAGAAGCTTCTTTCACAGGGCAGGAGCAACTATGGAAAGGTGAGCTAACTAGGTCTCCTTGGGTGAGAACATCTAAGCATCTGGCTTGGTAGGATGGCCATTGGTTCTCATGGAGATTATCAAACAACATAGTTGGAGTTTGGCTCCCACATCTTACCATTTTTCCTATTTATTCTTTCAGACAAAAACTTTTAGCTGCTATCAATATGAATAATTGATCAAATAATTTCTTCAAAAGTGTTGAATTCTTTAGCAGTTGCTGAACAACACATTTCTCTGAATGATTTTCAGAGTTCTCTTTAGCAAGATTTATTGAGATGAAAGGGAAGAGAGTGACAAGAATTCCAATCTTTCAACAATTTCCCATTAGGGAACATGTAGATGTGATTTTCTTTGATTCCTGAATACTATCTAAGTGGAAATAATTAATGGGTTCTTTCAAATAAAAGGACATTTTACAATCCCTTTAAATATGATGTTATGTCTCATGTTTTTACATTTATTCTGGCTGTCAGCTGTTCCTTTGTGTTCAGGTTTGGCCTCAGAAGGATAATGTAGCACTTGGGGATGAAGATGCAGACCAGCAGACCAGCACTGGAGGCCAGGATGGAGAAGACCTGAACAGCCACCATGTATTTCCCTTTGGTGCTCAGGTAGGTGGGCACAAAAGTCACCCAGACGCTGCAGAAGATCAGCATGCTGAAGGTGATCAGCTTGGCTTCGTTGAAGGCCCCAGGCAGATTCCTGGCCAGGAAAGCCACCGTGAAGCAGATGGCAGCCAGGAAGCCCATGTAGCTGAGGGTGGTGTAGAACATGACAACGGCCCCTTCGTTGCATTGCAGGATGATCTCTCCAGGCTGGGAGTGGAGGTCAGAGTCAGGGAAGGGTGGAGAAACTCCCAGCCAGATGGAGCAGATGATAATTTGGACAGCAACAGAAGAAAGGATGATGGAGTTGGCCAAGCTCTTCCCCAACCATCTCTTCACTCGGTTTCCTGGTTTCGTGGCCAAGAAAGCCAGCACCACCGTGATGGTTTTGGCCAAGAGAGAAGAAACGGCAACTGAGAAGATGATGCTGAAAACCGTTTGTTGGAGAAGGCAGGTGGCTTTCCTTGGTTGACCAATGAAGAGAGAAGGAGACAAGAAGCAAATCAGGAGGGAGACCAGGAGAATGTAGGAGAGGTCCCGGTTGTTGGCTTTGACAATGGGAGTTTCTCCATATTTAATGAAGATAATTAAAACAAGGACTGTAGTTAGGAACAAGAGCAGGGCAAAAGAGACCAGGATGATGCCCAGATGTTCTTCAAAAGACAGGAAGGCTATAACTTTGGGGATACATTGGACTCTGGCCTCATTTGGATATTTGTCATCTGGACACTTGGTGCATTTTTCTGCATCTGAGAAACCAAAAATAAATTTTCTTTAATATTTCGTTCCTTTTATTTTTCATTAAAAATAGCATAAGAAGGATGTAATTTTTAAAAAAGTAGCTAGATATATGAAGTTGAGGAAAGTCTGAGGATGTTAATTATTTCTTGTGTAATGTGTAATGTAATTCATAGGAAGCTGCATTATTACAGGTTAATAATGAATCACATAATCTTTTTATACAAATATTTAGAATCCTGCCACATGGCAATTAATATACTGGACTTAGAGGATACCTACAGTATCTTCTAACACCTGGAAGCTATATGGAATTCAGGAGAAATTTCCTTACACTGACAACAATTAACCAGTGGAACAGCTGGCCTCCAGAAGTTGTGGGTGCTTCAACATTGGATGTTTTTAAGAAGAGACTGGCACAGTCACTTGTCTGAAATGGTATCAGGTCTCCTGCTTGAGCAGGGGGTAGCACTAGAAGACCTCCAAGATCCTTTCCAGCTCTACTCTGATTGCTTGATTGATCTACATGACTGGCAGAATATTTGTGCAATGAGTTATCCCCATAACTATCCACAGCACCACATCATGGAACAGTGACACTTTTTCAGTGATCCTCAAGGGGAGGATCCAATATACAGTGAATTGCAAGGTCTTTCAGAAGGTGGACCTAAAACAATTCATCAAGTTTCAAAGAACTCATATCTTCCTAGAAAGGTGAACTTAGCAGCACATATCCAGACTAGAAAGCAGGAGAGATGTTTCCTCTGCTATTAGTAAAGCTTGCCTAGCCTGCCACTCCCTCCTCCCATCTCCTCCCAGCCCCTCCTTCAAAGACTTTTTGATTTACTTCCTTTTAGATAAGAAATTGTGCATGTCAAAAATTAAAAAAGTTGAGCTTGTGCATTTTAACTTGCACTTTCATGAAAAGATTCTGGATGGATCCAGTTCCACAAAGCCTCCCATTTTCCTCAGTGTGACCCACCTTCCTGAGTGGAGAAGGTCCCCTCCGGACAAGGAACGCAGTCATAGCAGCAAACTGGCTCTCCTTCTCGAGCCCTCTTGACAAATCCAGGATGACAATTTTCCGCACAGTTGGACTCAGGCAGGGACTGAGCAGAAAAATGAAGAAAGCCAAAGAAAATGTGTTAGTAGTCAACATTCATGGAAAATAGAGATAGACACTGACATTAGCCAAATAGCCTCTGGTCTTCATGTAAGTAAATATGAAATACCTGACTACTACTAAGAAGATGCAGGAGGTATAACTAACTACTGCCAGATTCTTCATTTAGTTCCTCCCTTTTGCTTTTGGCATTTAACATTACAATAAAGGACATTTCTATTTAATAAACTCAGCAGAGATGGAATTGAAAAAAAGATTTACATATGATGATATATTCATATTAAAACTGAGAATAAAATTTATTGTAAAAGATTTAGGAAATTTCTATTCCATTAGATTTTTCAATAAAGAATAAAATTGTATTGTATTGTATTGTATACTTTATTTGTATGCTGCCCTTTTCCCTGAGGGGACAAGACAAACAAGTTACAAACATGAAGACAGACATTATTAAAAAAGCACAACATTCGGGTGGGGTTAAAGTCATTAGCCCCAGGCCTGCTGGAACAGCCAGATTTTGAGGGCAGCGCGGAAAACTGTGATGAAGAAAGAAACCTCTGACCAGTAAGATCTTGAAAGATTTCCATAAAACATGGCAAAGCCCCTCCACTCACTGTAGGTCCCGTCTGTTGAAGAACTACAATCAGATAACGCCAACTGGCATGGGATGCCAACCACCCTGGAGACTCTCGGCTTTGCCCACTTGAAATGGGACCTCAGGCTTTGGAAAACAGAGAAAAGACACCAAAATTTATCTCACCTTATTGAGCAACTTTAGCCGTGAAAGAGCATCTTGTCTGATAGAAAGTCTCTCTTTTTGAAAATACGCCAGAATCACATACTTGGCTTCCTCCTTGGGGAGAACCAAGTAGCCGTGAATGACTACATCTGCTTTTATCTCTCCATTTTGGTCCAAGTACAGTTTATGGTGAGAAATATTCCAAAATTCATTCTTCTCCAGAAAGGGATGAAACTAGAATGGGAACATCCAGGAATTTGAAAAGCAGAAAACTTTGTTTCTTATCCCACATTGAATCTTTCTTCTACAATTGTCTAATCTCCAAATAAGGTTAAATAGGATAGAAATACTGCCAATATCTTCATACGTGAATGAAAAATTTTGCGAAATATTTGTCAATAATTTAGTGATAAAATATAGAGAAAATATAATGGACACAGTTGGTCAATTACAAAGAACATTCTAGAGCAGATGACAAATAAAATGTACATAGAAAAAAAAAGATAATCCATAAACACTTTGAAAACAACAGGTTTCCCAGAAAACATGGGTTGATCAAGAAGAAAGTTTTCTGGCTAATTTTCTCCCTTGTCATCCTGATGGAAAACTTCTCTAAATGTGCTAATTCTACTTGATTGTAATACGACATTAAAAAAATTTTTTGCAGATGTGAAAGAACAAATCTCCCACCAGCTCTTTTCTCAGCCTGAAAAGTTAGTGAGGATCCTGAGTTTCTTTCTCTCC
>NW_022473785.1:25000-32703 GCF_009769535.1 Thamnophis elegans | reverse complement strand
CTGGGCAGAGCCCAGGCAGTTCAGATTTCGGTGTGTGAACACGCTGAACTCGATGCATCAAATAAACCTGTTTCTCTCACCTTTGTGGTCTCAAGTCCTGGTCTTTCGTAAGTAGATTACAAACCTCAATCTGCTGCAACACAATAGCAGGACAAGAGTTAAGACAGTTGGAGATGGGCCAGGCACAGTGGTTGACCTGTATTTCTGTATTGTCATGCTCTTAGTGTACCACGCTTGCCGAGACCACCTTCATGACTACTGTCCTATTCTAGTAGGTTTCATCTGTTCAATCTGCCGGAATCTGTCTTCACATGCTCGGGATAGACAAGTCCCTGTCTCACCAAAAATCATCAATTCATCAATGACCCAACGGCTACTCTCAACCTGGTTTGGCCAGCCTGTTGAAGCTGTTGCACGGGGTGTGGCCGCTGTGCATGTTACCGCTACTAGGAGCCCCAGGTGAGAGCTGAGTGACAGGTGGGGACCGAAGGTGGATAAACAAAAAGATATAACAGATAAACAAAGTTGGAAGGGACCTTGTAGGTCATCTAGTCCAATCCCCCGCCCAAGCAGGAGACCTTACACCATTTCCAACAGATGGCAGTCCAGTCTCTTCTTGAAAGTCTCAAGTGATGAAGCTCCCACAACTTCCGAAAGCAACTTCTGTTCCATTGGTTGATTGTTCTCACTGTCAAATAGTTCCTCCTTATTTCCAGGTTGACTCTCTCCTTGATCAGTTTCCATCCATTATTCCTTGTCTGGCCTTCAGGTGCTTTGGAAAACAGCTTGATCCCTCCTCTCTGTGGCAGCCCCTCAAATATTGGAGGAGGCTATCATGTCTCCCCTGATTCTTCTCTTCACTAGACTAGCCATGCCCAGTTCCTGCAACCGTTGTTCATATGTTTTAGTCTCATCCTGTTTCTCTCTTCTCTGCACTCTTTCTAGACTCTCAACATATTTTTTTTATTATGTGGTGACCAAAACTTGATGCAGTATTCTAGATGTGGTCTTACTAAGGCTTTGTAAAGTGGGTACTAAGGCTTAGTACCTCACTTGATCTTGATTGTATCTTTCTGTTAATTGGCTTTTTTTGGCTGCTGCTACACACTGCTGGCTCCTATTTAGCTGGTTGTCCACTAAGGCTCCAAGATCCCTCTCACAGTCACTGTTAGTAAGCCTGGTTTCACCCAGTCTATATGTGTCCTTTTGATTTTTCTTACCTAAATGTAGGAGTTTACTTTTCTCTCCGCTGAATTTCATTTTGTTGGATAGGGCCCAGGGTTCACGTCTGTCAAGATCCTTCTGGATCTTGAGCCTATCTTCTAGGGCTGGGAGGGTGAACCTACGGCATGTGTGCCACAGGTGGTATGCAATGCCCTCTCTGTGGGTATGTGAGCTGTCCACCCAGTGCAGCTCTGCTGCGCAAGCATGCACACCTCCCACCGACCAGCTGGTTATTGGTTCTACGCCATGCATGCGTGGGTGCCGGGCCACATGGTGTGAGTGTGCACATGCGTTGGGGGGTAGGCCATGTGCGGGGCAGCATGTGCATGCATGGGGGGGCACATGCAGGGGGGCTGCATACACATTGCATTTTGGAGGATGGGGGCGTGTGCACACACACTTTGAGCCCTCGGTCCGAAAAAGATTAGCCATCTCTGTTCTAGGGTGTTAGCTATTCCACTTTCTGGCAGCTGGCTTCTGCATCCATTTCTTCTCAGCGTCTGTGGTGTGTCCCAGCTGGGAACAAACTCAGGGAATTTCTTCCCGCAAAATGTTTGTGGAGATTTGAGAACATCAGAGAAAGGACTTCACTCCCTCCACCCCTCTAGAAAAGGAGAAACTAGATGTTAGCTTAAGAGCCGAGGTGGGCAGTGGTTAAATGCAGCACTGCAGGCTACTTCAGCTGACTGCAGTTCTGGTGTTCAAATCTCACCGGCTCAGGGTTGACTCAGCCTTCCATCCTTCCGAGGTGGGTGAAATGAGGACCCGGATTGTTTTTGGGGGCGATATGCTGACTCTGTAAACCGCTTAGAGAGGGCTGAAAGCCCTATGAAGCAGTATATAAGTTTAACTGCCATTGCTATTGCTATTAATATGCAATGCAATGTTCCTTGCTTCTTATCTCTAGTATCTTCTTTAATTGTGTTCATGTTCTGCTCTTCCTATTTCCTTGGCTTCATACAGCCTCCTTGCAAGCATTTGAATTACAGCCTGCCAGTGGAATTTCTCATTCAGTTTGCTACTTGACCTTGGGACCGAACGCTGACCTATCCACTTGCTACTGATTGCCTCACAGCGATACCAACTTCAAGCCACACACTATATCCTGCTCACTTGATCTGTAAGCCCAGCCATACTTGTATCTGTCTTGTTTGCTCTGAAGCAATCCTCTCCTATCTCACCTTGCTTAGCCTGTACTTATCTCCAGCTGCTAATTCTTTGTTCTTTTTGTGTTGTTGTTGTGTGTGTTTGTTTGGTCCAACACGAATCGATAGTTAACTCATCTGAAAAACGGTCGCTGGTCCATGAATTGACAAGATATTTCTTCTGCCGGAACAGTAAATTCTAGCAGAAGATTTTTTTTAAAGGAATGTGCTTAGAATTGTAGGAAGTCTATATATATATATATATATATATATATATATATATATATATATATATATATATATATATATATATATATATATCCTGGGAAATATTGAATAGGCAGAATATTATATGATCCCTGGATCATAAATGAAGAAAGATGTTTTTAGGCAGGAAGCAGACTCACTCTTCACAGCCCCCACCTTTGTCAATGGGCCGTTAAAAAAGCTGGGCCAGTCTACTCTACATAACAAAGATCTCCCCCCTTCAGCTCCAGGGTGATGGGATTAAGGCCTGGTAGTATTAGCCCTTTACCCATCTCACTACAGGGCACCCGGGAAGAAGAAATGCTCAACCAAACCTAGACTCATGGCCTACAGAGTTGCCCCTGCATGGCCCAGTGGGAGTCTGGCAATCAATCAGAATACAAGATCAATTTTATATGAACAATACATGGAATTATGAGAGGAGGGTTTAAAAGCTTTATCTAGAATATGTTATGAAGATGTATTGTGATTGGATGATTTTAGGATGATTTAATGGAATGTTATTATATAATCCTATTCTAGATTTTGAACATTATATACAAAAAGGACGTAAAAACAATTACAGTCAAATTAAGGTTGAGATGTAATAATTGTGATATACATGAATATAGGTGAATTTAAAATATGCGATTAGATATGAAAAGCAGGTGGTGACTAAGGAAGAGATGCATAGAAATACTGTAAACAACTGGCACACTTTCTACAATTTGTAATGGAAGATGGCTTTTTTTAAATTTAAATTTTTATGTTTGTTTGTTTGTTTGTTTGTTTTGTTTTATTAGAATTTGTAGGCCGCCCTTTTCCCTGAGGGGACTCAGGGCGGCTCACATAAAACTGGGAAGGGGGGAACACAAACATCAAGATAGAAGACATGTAATAAAATGGTAGGCAACATACATTCATCATTCGGGAGGGGTAACTATCCTTATCCCCAGGCCTGACGGGCGAGCCAGTTCTTCAAGGCTATGCGGAAGGCTTGGACGGTGGAGAGGGTACGAATCTCCATGGGGAGCTCGTTCCAAAGGGCCGGGGCTACTGCTGAGAAGGCCCTCCTCCTTGTGGTTGCCAGCCGACACTGGCTGGCCGATGGAATACGGAGGAGGCCTAGTCTATGGGATCTTATTGGTCGCAGGGAGGTAATTGGCAGAAGGCGGTCTCTCAAGTATCCAGATCCACTGCCATGTAGGGCTTTATGGGTGATTAATAGCACCTTGAAGCGCATCCGGAGATCGACAGGCAGCCAGCGCAGCTCGCGGAGGATGGGTGTTATGCGGGTGAATCGGGTGCACCCGCAATCACTCGCGCGGCTGCGTTCTGAACTAGCTGAAGCCGCCGGATGCTCTTCAAGGGCAGCCCCATGTAGAGCACATTGCAGTATTCCAGCCTAGAATACTTTTTAATACAAATTTTAATACTTTGTTTAAAAACAAATAGCAATTCTCTCCACTCTCCATGCTCTCGGATCAGGAAGGGGTGGTCCTTGCTCCTCACCTGAGCTCTGTTTCTCATGTTCATCCTGTCCCTATTATTCCCTGCCTACAAACTGTTCTAACCCTGAAAGCCCCTGGCCTTCCCTATTTTCCAATGAAGCCGCCCCCTCAATCTCTGTCAGCTCAAGTTCCAGCTCGTCTTCCCCTGCAGATTAAGGCTCCGATGGAGGCATGACAATTTATTTAGCAATAGCAATAGCAGTTAGACTTATATACCGCTTCATAGGGCTTTCAGCCCTCTCTAAGCGCTTTACAGAGTCAGCATATCGCCCCCACAGTCTGGGTCCTCATTTCACCCACCTCGGAAGGATGGAAGGCTGAGTCAACCTTGAGCCGGTGAGATTAGAACCGCTGAACTGTAGATAACAGTCAGCTGAAGTGGCCTGCAGTACTGCACCCTAACCACTGCGCCACCTCGGCTCTTAAATTGTTTTTTAAAAAAGAATACAAGCTCAAGATCAATGGCCAGAGAGAGCATAAAACCAGGCACTTACAGCATCTCTGCCTCTTTTCTTCTTCACCCAACATCTGGAAGCGTGTGATTCCCCCTTTTCTGTTCGGGAACTCAAGCCATGTGGTCCTGTCCACCATTAAACCGTCTTTCCAAGCAGCCTCCCTGTTTCCAAGGTCATTTTCCCCACTTGGGACTGAACCCAGAAGGACATTTCTCCCAACATAATCAACTTGTGGAGTTTTCGGCTGTGAGAAAGCCCACGTCAGGGAGGCATGCGGAGGCGTCCATGTGGGTGACGCCGGGCCCGTTCCAACCGTACCAGTTGGAACGGGATCCAGAACCCACCACTGCCCAGTTGCCATGTCTATTCATTGGCTGACCTTGTTACCATGTCTCCGCCAAGTCATGAACTCTCATACACACTGACATTAATGAATTAATACTAGACCAACAACCAAGAAATAAACCATACCTCAGTTGAGGAGCTGTCAAACAGTAGCCAACGGTCTAATCATATAACCAAAAACATCCTCACCAACACTGGCAAGGCAAGCCATTCATTCCCTTCTAGGACTGATGATGTTACCTAGTTGGGTCATGAAATGCCTGAAGCAGATAGCCAAGCTCTGGAAGCAAGTAAGACAGCGAGTAAATACAGTAAGACATTTACTCCATTCCTATGAAGTCACAGTAATTAGTCATCATGGTCTGTTGGCTATGTAGTTATAGCAATGACACGACAGAATTTAATAGAGTTATCTAGTCCAATCCCTTGCCCAAGCAGGAGACCCTACACCATCTCTGACACATGGCAGTCCAGTCTCTTCTTGAAAGCTTCCAGTGATGAAGCTCCCACAACTTCTGAAGGCAACTTCTGTTCCATGGGTTGATGGTTCTCCCTGTCAGAAAATGTCTCCTTATTTCTAGGTTGAATCTCTCCTTGGTCAGTTTCCATCCATTCTTCCTTCTCTGGCCTTCAGGTGCCTTGGAGAATAGCTTGACCCCTTCCACTTTGTGGCAGCCCCTGTGATATTGGAAGACTGCTATAATGTCTCCCCTGGTCCTTCTCTTCACTAGAATAGCCATGTCCAATTCCTGCAACTGTTCTTCATATGTTTTAGACTCCAGTTCCCTCATCATCCTGATTGCTCTTTTCCACTCTTTCGAGAGCCTCAACATCTATTTTGTAGTGTGGTGACCAAAACTGGATGCAGTATTCTAGGTGTGATCTTACTAAGAGTTTATAGAGTGGGCTATTAGTACCTTCATGTGATCTTGACATATTATAGAATGAAGTGCCTTGAGGGAAAATCTCAGATGGTGAGATATCTTGAACAAACTAAGTTTTCACAACCCATGTGTGAACTTCTGAATATCATCTGTCAGGTGGACAGTGGCTACAGATGGAGTCTAAGTCAATTCATCAGTACTTCCTAGCAGCCATCATAGTTTTTACAAAGCTGCCATCATAGTTTTTACAAAGCTGGTTCTTACATATGGCCAGGTTTTCTTCCGGTGGATGCTAACTCATCGGAGTAGCTCTTCAAGTATTTTCAAAGGCATAATGATTTTCTTTCTCTTTCCCCAGAAGAGAGAATATTCAACCAGGCAGATATGATTTAAATATAAAGGAGAAGTTTACCCGAATAGAATTTACGAATATTAAGAAGGGATTTGCCTCGAAGAGAAATATTAGCAGTGGAGGCATGGATAAGGATTTTGAGGGAATTTAATTAAAATTTAATCTTCTTTCTAATTAAATTTCCTTTTAATTAAACTTAAAATTAAATTTGCTTTGTTTAAATGGAGGAGTTTAAAAAGTATTACCTGGCAGTGTCAATCAATTATTTTAAATATATATTTAAAAGTTGACTTTAGTTTGCTCAGTTTAGGAGATGGGCTCCTACACTGACGTGATATATTGTATATGTATGTATATACAATATTGTTCCTGTCACACACAAACATACACACTGAGACCTCAGTATGTATGTATCTACATGTGTGTGTGTGTGTGTGTGTGTGTGTGTGTGTGTGTGTGTGTATTTTCATAGATTTTCACAGGTGTAGGTTTGCTGGTCTTGTTGTATTCAGGTCTATTCCCGTGTAAGATTGAGATTGTCTTGGCAACGTTTCGGCGAGGTCCCACTCGCCATCTTCAGGCTGGTGTTTTCGGCTTCGTGCTTGTGCGAGTAAGGCGTTGTCAGAGCTGCTGTCTTTCTATAAATCTTGGAGGGTGTGTGTGGAGTGCTGACTTTGTTGCTGTAAGTAGATTCATTGGCTGTGTAGTTGCATCCTGATTGGTAGATGGAGTTGACGTTTGTAGATTGGTTGGCTGTTTCGTATCATCCTGTGTGACTGAGGTGCTGGCTGTGTGTCCATTGTTTTTTGTGTCGTAACGACCTAGATGGTGCGTGGGGCTTGTTTGTTGACAACGGCTGGTTTCCAGATGTCTAGGCATGTATGTTATGGTTTAGGTTAGGTTATCGTCATGTGTTGTGGGGGTGTTTCTCTATTTCGATGGCTTCCATAATTATTCTCTTGTTGAAGTGTTCTGTTTTGGAGATTAACCTGGTTCCTTCAAAATCAACCATGTCCTGTTGCTTTAAGGTGCTGGAAAAGGGAGGAAGTTTTTTTCTTTTTTTCTGACTGCGTTCTTGTGTTCTGCAATGCATGCATTTATTCTCCTATTAGTTTGTCCAATGTATGTGTTCTGCCCTGCCACTGATTAATTGTTCTCACGGTCAGGAAATTCCAGTCTATTCTACAGAACAAATTTCTCCTTAGTTCTAAGTTGCTTTCTCCTTGAATAGTTTCCACCCATTGCTTCTTGTCCTACACTCAGGTGCTTTGGAGAATAGCTTGACTCCCTTTTCTTTGTGGCAGCCCCTGAGATATTGGAACAGTGCTATCACTTAATGAAATTCAATGTAGAGAAAAGTAAAGTCCTACACTTAGATAAGAAAAACCAAAAGTAGAGATATAAATTGAGTGAAACCAGGCTTAATAGCAGTAACTGTGAGAGGTTGTTCACTAAGATTTGGAGTCTTAGTGGATAACCAGCTAAATATGAGCCAGCAGTGTATGGCAGCAGCCGAAAAAGCCAATGCAATCCTAAATTGC